>NC_051078.1:2508406-2639566 GCF_004664715.2 Peromyscus leucopus
AGCTTTAGCCGGCTACGCTTTCTTGTGCGTTCTCCCCCCCCCTCTCTCTTTCTCTTTGGATTAACACCTGGGACACTAGGTGGCTGTTTTGAAAATCCCCTCGGATTTCTACTGTTCTATGCAGATTTGGTAAGTCATAACATATCAGATATTTTAAAGGAAACTATCTAAAAGAGAATTTTTTTCCACATTTAAAAAAAATGGGTTTTATGTGTACATTGGAAGGAAATTGGTTTTTGTTCGAAATTTTAGGCAGTCTGACAATGGAACAACTATATAATATTAGTATTGGTGGAATTATGCAGTTTATCACTATGCTAATCCTCATTTTAATATTTAAAAAGATAGTCAATTTAAGTGCCAGGATAACAACTTTAGAAGAACTTGTTAAACCTGTAAAAATTCAGACAGAAGAAATTAACAGTGAAGTTGTTTCAAGTCTGGATCATAAGGTTGCAGAAAGAAAGCCTGTTTTCACACAGTCACCCTTAATTTATCCTGTAACCGTACAGCAGATGCCTGATCAAATGACTACACAAAATATTTGGGCTCCAATTGAAATGTTGGATTTAAAAAGGTTTAAGGAGGCAATAGTATCTTATGGCATGCATTCCCCATATGTAAAGCAAATGTTAAACTCTTGGTCAACATATAATAGGATAGTACCACAGGACTGGTGGAACCCAGCCAGAGACTTCAATTTCTGACCTCGTTTAAGGAGAGAGGAGAATTCTGGGAAGCGGAAGGCTGAGGCAGAGAGAGACTGCCAGACGCCGCCATGACCAGCAACATGTGAAGACACCGGTAAGCCACCAGCCACGTGGCAAGGTATAGATTTATGGAAATGGATTAATTTAATCTATAAGAACAGTTAGCAAGAAGCCTGTCACGGCCATACAGTTTGTAAGCAATATAAGTCTCTGTGCTTACTTGGTTGGGTCTGAGCGGCTGTGGGACTGGTGGGTGACAGAGATTTGTCCTGACTGTGGGCAAGGCAGGAAAACTCTAGCTACACACAATGCTTTCTTTAACCACATGGGTGAAAGAGACCTATCGGAGATGACAGTAAGCCTGAGAGAGATGGTGGAGAGAGCCCCGAGACTCCAGCTGTATTCCTAAACTCTGCCCAAGCACAAGGCATGGCGGCACATGTCTGTGACTCCAGCCCCTTGTGGTGGCCCACAGAGGCTCTCTAGTGAGATCTTACTCAGGGTCAGAGAATCTGAGCTTGCTTTACCCAGCAGGGCTGCATAAGGAGGTGATTTGGCCAGGGGCGTGTTTAGCAGGTGTTTGGAAGGGTCTACACTTGGCTGTATAGTGTGCTTTAATCTTGCAAGGGGGAGGTCTTTTACCTCTTCCTTTAGCATATTATTAAAAGCACTTTTGAATAAAGCTCTGGGCGGCTGGTTATTGACCCAGGGCCCTTCCAAAGCTATCCTGTGTCTCTGTCTTTCTTATCGTCTCTATCTTTCTATCTAATATTCCCTCATTTCTCTCTCCTCCACCCAAGAACCCTTTGTAAGGTGGGAGCAGGTCAGAGCTGGACTCCGGCAGACCCCACAGTCCCTGGGACACACAGGCTAGAAAGAGCATTCATTCAAGATCCCCCTCAACTATTTGGTGAGTTTGAGGCCGGCGTGGACTCCTCTGGCATGTCTCATAGAATCCCATTAATTTTAGCAAGGATCTCTGCTCTCTGTGGTACTTCCCACTCAAGAATCACTTCCACTTGGTTTTGAATTAAAAAAAAAAGATTCCTTTTATCATACTAGAGGAAAAAGATGAGCTGCAGGCTGACTTACTGTCCTCATCACCATTAACGAAGACGTGAAACCTAGACAGAATTTGACCCAGTTACTCAATAGTTGACCAGGGATTGGAAGTTAGGAGTCCCATATAATCCAGTCCCATAAGGTGCATGATGCCTGTCTAGAGAAACCCAGCCAACTGGTTTTACATGTCACACTCAGAAGCTGCCAGGAATCTCAGGGTTTCCTCCATCATTAGGTAAGGAATTTCTGGTGTCACCACACGCTCAGATTTCTAAACCCACCTGGTTTTAACAAATCTGAAAATGAGCCAGGGGTGGCGGCAGAGGCCTGTCATCCAGAGTAGAGACAAGGGCCTCAGGAGTTCAAGGTCCTCCTCAGTTGCCTAGTGAGTTTGAGGCCAGCTTGGGCTACACAAAACAAAACAACAAAAAGAGTCATTGTTTCTAGAGCATCACACGTCGAACTTCCTAGAGGGTGAGGTAAGAAAGCCGAGTGAAGGCTCTGACCTATAATAGAGTGAGTAGGTGAGAGGTTGGGTTAAACCCTCGTGGCTTGAACAGCCTTAGATAAATGTGCAGTGCCATCTGCCAGCTTTCCGGTCAGTGCTGACGTTGCCTTTGATCCCCCGAGTCCGGACCGCCCGTCCCTGCTGCGCACCAGCTCTGTAACTGCCAGCTCTGTAACTGCCGGTTCTCTTTGCTCCACGGCATTTGCCGTCTGAGTAAGTGGTCACTCAACTCTATCCTTCCTTGGTATTGGAAGTTTCTCCAGTGGGAGAACTAGGGCAGGTTCAGCACGTCCCCAGCCCCAGCAGGCTGCTGGCTCCCAGCAGCTGGCGCCACCCAAATCAGCTGAATGACGACTCATTTTTGCCGTGGAGAATATTTTCAGCAGCCCCGTCTACAACCTTTACTGGGGAACCTCGGATGTGGGTCACTGGTCTCACAGACGCCAGCGCTGGATTGCTTGAACAAGCAACTCGCTGGTATACCTGCGTGTGCACCCAGGCGTGCTGGGTGCGGCAGATCGGGTGTGAGATTCCTGGAGTCTAACCTACTTGGAAGACCTATCACAGCGCTAGACTTGGGAAGCCAGCTCCCTAGAGGCAGAAGCGGCCTGTGTCACAGCCTTGTTTGGGGCTCAGAGTCAGTTCTGAATGGAGGTCAAAGATATCCTGATCAGCCGATAGCGACCCAAGAACTTCTAAAAGCTATGCTCGGTAGTATCTATAATCGCCAGCATTCGAGAGGCTGAGGCAGGGGGACCTTGCAATTGAGACCTTGAGTTTTTTACAGGCTGTGTACCATAGTGAGACTATGTCCCCAAAGAAAAAAAAAACTAAACAAAAAAATTTAAGATTTCTCTAAAATCACTTTTAGTTGTTTTTTTTTTTTTTAAAGATTTATTTATTTATGTATTTTATGTTCATAGATGCTCTGTCTTCATGCACACCAGAAGAGGGCATCAGATCCCATTACAGAGCCACCATGTGGTTGCTGGGAATTGAACTCAGGACCTCTGGAAGAGCAGCCAGTGCTCTTAAGTGCTGAGCCACCTCTCCAGCTGCTGCTTTTAGTTTTTTGTTTGTTTGTTTGTTTTTCTCAGAGAAATTCAGTTCCAAACTTCTTAATGACGCTGTTCAGCTTTTCAAGGGTGAGGATGACGTCCTGAAGTGGGCAGGTTTTGTGACAGACTTTTCCTCGGTGGTAGGGGGACGTCTGTGGAGGGGAGAAGCTGGCAAATGCTCTCTTTCAAAAACAAGCATGAGATTGGGGGGCTCCATCGAACACAGTGCTTTGGGGGGCTGTTGGACATGAGTCAAAGGTAAACAAGTTGACAATCCCGTCTTTGTGTAAACCTGCTGGATCTTCACATGAGAGCAGCAGGAATCTGCAGCATCCTGGACCCCTCCAGCTGACCAGGCAACATGGCGGCAGGGGACAGAGCTCATGAGAGAAATGGACGCTTTGCCAAGGGGCAGGCTCCATGTCGGGCAGAAAGTGAAAACACGCCAAGGCGTTAGCTGTTAAAAAGGCAGCGTTGATGGGACATGAATCGGGTGCCCCCTAGCCTGAGCCTGTGGCCTTAGATGGGGCACACTGCAGGCCAGTGAGGTTCAGAAGTGAGACGCACAGAAGACCTCCACTGCAGTCTCCCTGGACCACTAGACACACGAAAGGGAGGACCTGTCAGAGCCCTGCCGAAAGTCAAGGCAGGAATGGCCAGAGACTTGACTGGATTCTCTGAATCTACCCCGAACTGTAACTGAAAATGTCTCCAGTGTGTCCAAATGTCTTCTAGAGGAAGTCAGGGGAGCAATACCGTCCTTAGCTGAGGACCTTTAGAACACAATGTCCTAATGGGCTGGAGAGGTGGCCCAGTGGCCGAGAACACTTACTTGCTGCTCTTGTAGAGGACACAGGTTTTGTTCCTTGTACCCACATGGTGGCTCATAACCACATATAACTACAGTTCCAGGGGATCTGACGCCTTCCTCTGAACTCTGTGGGCACCAGGCTTGCATGGTGAGACAGAAAATAAAAAATAAAACCCTTACAAAGATTTTATTAAAATTTCTTTTTAAAAGAAAACATTTTAAAGTCAATAGGATTAAATTGGTGTACCAGGAGGCTGGAGAGGTGGCTCAGTGGTTAAGAGGACCTGAGTTCAATTCCCAGCACCCACAAGGCATCTCATAACTGTAACTCCATTTCACTGGGATCTGGAGCCCTCTTCTGGCCTCTGCAAGCACCGGGCACACACTTCATACACAGACATACATGCAGGCAAAACACTCAAGCACATAAAGAAAAATAATTTAAAATGGTGAACTAAAATTTTAAACACCAATTAAAATATATAAAAATTCAAAACGTAAGCGGTGGTGGTAAATGAGGAACAGAAGAACAAAAATTACGTAAGACGTGTAGGAAACAAATATCAAAATAGAAAACATAAAGCCTAGCACACAATTCCATTGGCGTAGACGTACTGAACATCTAATCAAAAGGCAGAGGACAGTGAAAGTGGACATGAAATCAGGACCCACTTGTATAGTCTGCAAGAGAGACATTTCAGATTGAAACATAGAAACATATTGAAAGCAAAGCGTTTAAAACACATACAGAGGCAGGGAGATCTCTGTGAATTTGAGGTCAGGTTGGTCTACAAGTTCCAAGGGGGTCTGCGTTACACAGTGAGACCCTGTAAAAGAAATTTGCACTGTATCAAGCTGATAATACAATAAATAAATAAATAAATAAATAAATAAATTTAAAAAATAAAAAACAAAAAAAGAAATTCGTGTGTGTCAGAGAGAGAGAGAGAGAGATATTCCCAGAGAGCTTCAATGGCTATATTAATGAACCTTATAAAAACAAATATTACTAGTGACAAAGAGGTACATTTTATATTGATAACAGTATTCAGGAATGGAAAAAGTACAACGGATATGCCTCTAATGCTAGAAACCCGGGGTATATAAAGTAAAATGAACAGAATTACAAGGAAAAGAGATAATTCAGCTATTACAGTTGGAGATTTCAATGTTCCCTTTGGAGTTTTAACAGTACTATTAACAGAACTATTAGAAAATGTAAAGGCTATAGGAGACTTGAACATTAACCAGCTTGACCTAACAGATACTGCTAGAACTTCCTACCTAACAATGTAAGAATGCGTTTTCTTTTCAAGCATATATAGAATATTTTCTTGAATAGCTGATATATGAGGTCCTAAAATCTCATTTTTGTGTGTGTGTGTGTTTTGTTTTCTTTCTTTCTTTCTTTCTTTCTTTCTTTCTTTCTTTCTTTCTTTCTTTCTTTCTTTCTTTCTTTCCTTTCTTTCTTTCTTTCTTTCTTTCTTTCTTTCTTTCTTTCTTTCTTTCTTTCTTTCTTTCTTTTTTTTCTTCAAGACAGGGTTTCTCTGTGTAGCTCTGGCTGTTCTGGAACTCACTCTATAGACCAGGGTGGCCTCGAATTTATAGAAGTCCACCTGATTCTGCCTCCCAAGTGCTGGGATTAAAGATGTGCTCCAGCACACCCAGCTATAAATCTCAATTTTTAAAAGATTAAACTTGTACCGAGATTGTCCTACAATCATAGATAAATTAAATTAGCATTCCATATCCACCAACAAGAAATTTGAAAACTCTCGAGTATTTGGAAGTTAATACCTACCTAAGCAGACCTTGGATCAAAAGGAGCCACGGTAGAAATTAGAAAATGAGTCTGGAGAGATGGCTCAGTGGATAAGAGAACTTACCTCACAGCTGCGAGGACCTGAGTGTGAATCCCAACACCCGGGTAACAAGCTGGCTGCAGCCTTGTGTGTGTCTGAACCCCCAGTGCTGCGGGAGGTCGACGGGACGCCTGGCGGGCAGCCTGGCTGAAAAATGTGAGTTCCAGGTGCAAAGAGACACATTGCCTCAAAGGAATAAAGTGATACTCTCCTCTGGCCTTTGCATGCTCACAGACACACGCCTACATCTCTCTCTCTCTCTCTCTCTCTCTCTCTCTCTCTCTCTCTCTCTCTCTCTCACACACACACACACACACACACACACACATCACTAGAATGGAAATGAAAATACGATACATAATAATTTGTTAGCTGAAATCAAAGCAGTGCTTCAGTGGGATTTTGCAGCTTGTTACATATTCATATTGTTTCTTAGCAGGGAAATGCAAATTACAACCATCCGAAGATGCCTCTCCTACGGGTGTGACTGTAGCCCGAAAGACTGGCAGTGTTCAGTGCTGGTGAGCACGTGGAGAAGTTAGAACAAACATACACTGCTAGTGGGAATGCAAACTACAGCAGCTGCTTTGGAAAATTTGGAAAGTTTTAAGACGTTAGGGACGCTCCACGACCCAGTTGTACAACTCCCGGGTACCTACTTGAGAGGAATGAGAGCTGTGTTCACACAAACATAACATCTATTGTTCTTTGAGATGAGCTCTCACGTAGCCCAGGCTAGCCTTAAACTTTCGATGTCGCTAAGGCTGGCCTTGGAGTCCTGATCCTCCTGCCTCCACTTCCCAAGTGCTAGGATTACAGCTGTGCACCCCCACACCAGGCTCAAAGCTGGCTTTTCATGCTTCCAGTGACACCATTTATAGAAACGCTAAACTAGAAACTAGTGGATGCCCGTGCTGCTAACAAGGTAAGCATGATGTGGTATTGCCATGCTATGGGACACAGCTCAGCAACTAAGAGAAGACCTTTGAAATATGAAAGAAGATGGCTAAATCTCCAGGCACTATTTATTCTAAGTAAAAAGCTAGACACAAAGGACTACCTACCATGTGATTTTGTTCATATGCAATTTCTAGTCATGGAAGCTCCCTGAGACAGGAGGAATTTCCCACAGTTTATTAGTTGGTACAAGAGAATATTTTAGATGGAACAAATACTTTATTGCCGAGTTGTGTGACCTATAGAACATATAGTTATACCACTGCATAAGTTTAATTAAAATCATCAAACTAATCGCTTGCATTGAACACTGAGAGAATTTGATGGTGCAAAAATTATACCTCAACAAAACTACTATAAAAAATAAAAATAGCCGGGCGGTGGTGGTGCATGCCTTTAATCCCAGCACTCGGAGGCAGAGGCAGGCAGATCTCTGTGAGTTCAAGGCCAGCCTGGTCTACAAAGTGAGTTCCAGGAAAGGCACAAAAGCTACACAAAGAAACCCTGTTTCAAAAAACCAAAAATAAATAAATAAATAAATAAATAAATAAATAAATAAATAAATAAGTAAGTAAATAAATAAATAAGAAAGGAACCAAAAGACCACCAAGGACTTACCTGTGAAGGAAGAGGTACTTTGGCTGATGGCTCACCCAAAGGCCTGACTTACTCTGTGGGGCAGAGCCTGTCACCTGGATCATAACACACAGGAACCCTCTTCCCTGTAATAATGGCACTTCTGGTTGAGGACATGGCTGCCTAGAATGCACACCAGTTTTAGCCTTTCTCAAGGTGTGTCTGAGTTCCGGCCAGTGCTTGTGTGAACAAGTGAGTTGTGCAAAACGTGCCATGCCCTCAGGGAGCAGAAACCTGCCCTCCCTTTCCTCATTCCGGCTGGCCGGTGCCGTCTTGGACTGTAGAATGGCAGAGCAAAAAGACACAAAGCATCAGGTCTCTGGCAAATTATTAGACAGAAAATGGCACATTTTCAGGTGAAGGATAAAAAGTTGTCATATGTAATGGCACATTTTCAGGTGAAGGATAAAAAGTTGTCATATGTGTCGTCCACTGGTAGTTTTGGTGCCGTGACATGCAGCCCGGGAACCCCTCGCTTTACACTGTTGGTCTGAAACAACATTTGCACCCTGTTTGTCTTTCTGGGAAACTCTCTTACCACATAGTCTACGTGAAAGATGCTATCATTTTGGAGATCCCCTCTGCTCCTAACCTGAAGTGATTAATCAGCAACCGGTCTCCTTCCCAGGCTAGGCTAGTCCTGGAGCCCTGAACCACTGTGTATTGATCAGAATCAGTGGCTTCAGGTTTTGACACCTAACAAGAACTTTTTTGAGCTTGGTTCTCATGGGGGGCAAGTCTGGACTCCTGTATGATGATAAAGCTGTGAGGTGTGAGCTGGGAACTACTGTGCTTTGTCTGTCCCTGAAGCTCATGGTGAATGTCATTAAGAGGTCGGACAGGGAGCCTTGGTAACTAGGGCTCTTGCTCGTTTGAATGGATTGGTCCATCCAGTGACTAATGGGTGAATGGATTAAGGATTGAATGGGATACCTGGGAAGTGGGCTTGGTTAGTCTCTTGCCTTGGCATGCCCAGCACCACCCCAGGACTCCGAGGAGGCCATCATCAACGTTACCCTTTGACCTTGGATTGGAACTGTGAACCAACACAAACCTCTTTCTTTGGATCTTATCCAGTCTTTGATGGTCTTAAGGAGGGTTTCTCTTGCTGTGATAAAACAGCATGGCCAAAAGGAACTGAGGAGGGAAGGTTTTATTTCAGCTTATACTTCCAGGTAGGTCTCTCCCTGAGGGAAGTCAGGGCAGGAACTCAAGGCAGCAACCTGGAGGCAGGGATTGAAGTAGGAGCCGTGGGAGGATGTTGCTAAACGCCTTACTCAATTTGCTTTTTTACACACCCCAGGACCACCTGCCCTGGAGGTGGCACTACCCACAGTGGGCTGGGCCCTCCCACACCAGTCATTAATCAAGAAAATGCCCTACATACTTGCTTATAGGCAATTCGGTATTTTTTCTCAATTAAGGTCTGTCTTCCTAAATAACTAGTTCAAAACACACTGACAAAAAACAATAAACAAACAAAAACAAACAAACAACAACTCAGCTAGAGTTTTGTGTTATTAGCAACAGAAAATGGATAAAGACCAAACCTGCTGTCTGGTGTTCCTATGAAGAGGCAATCAGTCTCAGAAGGAGGTTAAGGGGTGAACAGGAGCCTAAGTCCACACTTGTGACATTTTTTCCTACTCAAAAGTCTCTCCCATCTTTACAACAGATTCTCTCTCTCTCTCTCTCTCTCTCTCTCTCTCTCTCTCTCTCTCTCTCTCTCTCTCTCTCATGCATGCCTGCATCTTTGTGTGTGCAGGTACACACGAGTGGAGGCCAGAGGACAACTTTGGGTTGTTCCTTGGGAGTCGCCCACCTTGTTTTTGGAACAATGTCTCTTATTGGCCCGGAACTCATCAAGTAGGATGGCCAGCCAGACTCAGGGACCCATCCACCTATCACCACCTCCCCAGCACTGGGGTTATCAGTAAGCATGAGTCTATATAGCCCTGGCTGTCCTGGCACTCACTTTGTAGACCAGGCTGGCCTTGAACTCACAGAGATCCATATGCCTCTGCCTCCTGAGTACTGGAATTAAAGGCATGTGCCATCATGTCTGGTTCACCCAGCTTCTTTATTTTATTTTTTTTATTATTTTATTTTATTTTACAATGCCATTCAGTTCTACATATCAGCCATGAGTTCCCCTATTCTCCTCCTTCCTACCCCCTCCCCTTCCCCCCAGCCCACCCTCCATTCCCACCTCCTCCAGGGCAAATCCTCCCCCGAGGACTGCGATCAACCTGGTAGACTCAGTCCAGGCAGGTCCAGTCCCTTCCTCCCAGCCTGAGCCAAGTGTCCCTGCATAAGCCCCAGGTTTCAAACAGCCAACTCATGCAATGAGCCCAGGACCCGGTACCACTGCCTAGTTGCCTCCCAAACTGATCAAGCCAATCAACTGTCTTACCTATTCAGAGGTCCTGATCCAGCTCACCCAGCTTTTTTAAATGATGGGTTCTGGAGCTTGAACTTGGGTCCTCATGCTGTGGAAGCATGCACTTCACCAGCAGCACGAACTCCTCAGACCCACTGTACAGAGTCTCTGGACTCCACTTCTCTTTCTCCGTTTCTTATCAGAGCAAAACTCCTTGAAGGAACTGTCCATGCTCAGCAACTCCAATTCTCCCATCTCCCCCCAGCGAATAGACAGGCTGCGTGCGTTGAGTGAGTGGATGTAGAACAGAAATGATTTAATGTTGAGGAAAGATGAATTTTGGAGTCTTGGCTGGGCAGAAGTAAGAGGCACAGTGCGACAATCTAGTCAGTGGTGGGGTTGATGTGTTACTTTCGGGAGGATCTGTCCATCCATCCATAACCCCCGTCAGTGCCTTCTCAGCCACCCTGAGCCAATAAACAACACCTAACAGTGAGAGTTATAACCACATATCATCATGGTGTAGAATTACCGCAGGCTCATTATTAATTCTTTTAATCTTTGTAATGACCCTGTAAAATTGATACTGTTATTACCCTTGTTTGGCTTGCGAGAAAAACGAAGCACAGAGCAGTTAATATTTTGCTCAAGGTCACTGTGACTAGAGGGCAGAGAGAGACTTAAATCCAGGAAGTCTTACTCTGGGACTGTCATCTTAAAGTAGCCTTCTAAGGCAAGAGTTTAGCCATGTAATCATCCTTGCTTCTCACAGCGGCCTCCTGTGAAGAAAGTCTGGGGCCACCGCCACGGCTCACAGCTTTCTTCCTCTTCTAATTCTCCATCAAACGCGCTGGATGCTGCCAGTGGGCAGAGGACCAGGTGCTTGATGACTTTAGGATGGATATGGAAACTGGGGTGTGTGTGTGATGAGACAGTTTTCTCTCCACATGTACTGAGACCCCTTTTGCACAGAAGAAAGGATGCGCTCTCTCTCTCTCTCTCTCTCTCTCTCTCTCTCTCTCTCTCTCTCTCTCTCTCTCTCTCTGTGTGTGTGTGTTGTGCACATGCATGTATAGTCCAAAGGTCCAGGGTCTTCCTTGATTGCTCATTTGAGATAGTCTCTCACTGAGCCTGGCCACTCACTGAGTGACTAGACTTGGGCACTCACTAAATCTCTAGGGAGTCCTGGAGATCTGCCCGCTTCTGTTCACCCCTGTGTTTAGGGTCACAGATGCATGTCAGCGTGTCCAGATTTTTATGTTGGTTTTGGAGGATCTGAATTCAGGTCTACACACTTGCCGGACTGAGCTGTCTCCCCAACCTCAACTTGATCTCTTCTTTTTCAAAGCTTTTCCTGTGTGTTATAGCACACGTTCTACCGTAGCCTCTGTGGAGACGATGTTATTCCCACTTCATTGGGAAAGGCACTGACTCATGAGGAATTAATAACTTGTCCAAGAGCACACAGAATTTTAATGTAGAATCGGATTTCAACTTTCATACACCATTGCAACAGCATGTGTCAGAACTATGAGCAAAGACCTGGAATGAGGAGGTAAGACCCATCCAAAGACGTTTGAATTAACTGGGCGTAGCAACTCACGCCTATAATCACAGTACTTACAGGGTTTGCCAAAGGGATGAGGTCAGCCTGGGCCACAGAGTGAGTTCCAGTCTAGCTTGAGCTACAGAGTGGGATTCTGTCTCGTAAAATAAACAACAGAATGCTAAAACGATCTAGCATGAAATCAGGTTTCTTTCCATAGGATGTGGGTGTTGTATATAAAGGAACTTGATTAAATTGTGATGTGCTGTACAAAGAGCACATAGTGCTGAATACTTCGTCCTTACATTAAGCACATATTTGTGGTTACATCCCACAGAGTATGACTAACTGGAATTAGATGTCCTCTTGGATCTAAAAGCAATGTTTCTTTGCATAAAGTTGGAGCAAAACTCATGGGCAGAGGTTGTAGCTCAATGATAGGGAACTTGTCCAGCTCAGGGTTCAACACTGAGTACGGGGTGGGGACCAAATTACTCTCTTGATGCCTCTTATTAGGAATGTTTGTGCTATCTTCTTGGTGGGGGATGTTGTTTGGAATAAAAGGGCATCCAGCTTAGGAGAAAACAAACCAAAGCCATGTAGTTCTCTCAGCTGTTCACCCACTGGACAGCTACAGTGGGGCTCACAGTCTGTGCTGGGGGCATCCGAGGTCACCGTCTCACAGCCAGCCGCTACAAGCCGTACATGTTCAGCTCTCTGTCCAGCAGGTTCCCAAACCTGAGTCACATGTCACCATTAAACCATCTGTGTCTCAGAAGTGGCTCATCCAGCACCTGCCTCACCACCCAACATGCTAGAGCGCCATGCAGGACTCCTCCAGCAGCGAGATGGCCTGGTGGGAAAATGCATTTGCCACCAAGCCTAAGGATCGGACTTTAACTTCTGGGACCCACATGGTGGAAGAGGAAAATTGACTCCTGTAAGTTCTCTTCTGACTCCCAGGCATGCCCCAGCACGACATGTGTGTGTGTGTGTGTGTGTGTGTGTGTGTGTGTGTGTGTGTGTGTGTGCAAATATGCACAATAAAGAAAAATAAAGATTTTAAAAATCAGATCTTTCCTTTTCCAGCAAAATTAGAGAGACAGCTCTCAGAGACACTGCCATCTCTCCTCGTGTTCAAAGTCCTCTGACAGGTTGTCAGTGGAGGTCTCAGTTCTGAGATCATTTACTTACAACTCATTTTCATCTTCTGCATCACACCAGAAATTCCTGAAGGAACATTTGTTTGCTAATTACAGCCTATTTGTGTTTGATTAAGCGCAGAACAGTGGGTTCACTATCCTTGTGTAGAATTGCCTCAAAAAGGCCGCCAGGCAAGAGCAGCCGCTTTCTGGCACCCGGGCTCTTACTTTTCTTTCCACTTTCTCTTGAGGTTGGGGGACATCTGGAACCTATTACAGAGATTAAACAAAGTCAACGTGTGTCTTGTCTGTCCAGTGCTGTCTGTGACTCCAGTTCCAGGGCTTCTGACAACCTCTCACAGACACACATGCAGTCGAAACACCAATGAACAGAAAATAAAAATTATGTTAAAAAAAAAGACAGCAAATCTGGGTGGTGGCGGCGGTGTACATCTTTAATCTCAGCACTCTGGAGGCAGAGGCAGGTGAATCTCAATGAGTTCATGGGCCAGCCTGGTCTACAAAGTGAGTTCCAGGACAGCCAGGGCTACACAGAGAAACAAGCAAACAAAAAAGACAGGAACAGGGGAAGGGCTTTGTAGGGAGGAGCAAGGTTAACAGGTGAGAGTAATCAGAATGCATTTTATACAAATATGAAAATGTCAAATAACAAATTTAATAAAAATGAGTAGGAGGATTGGATAACATTAAGAGGCTTTTGAAAAAGTCACATGGAACTCTACTGCTGTAAATGTATCTTTATATGTATGTATGTATGTATGTATGTATGTATGCATGTATGTGTCTGTCTATCTATCTATCTATCTATCTATCTATCTATCTATCTATCTATCATCTATTTATGGGAGCCCGTTCTCGGGTTCCTCGTGGCTTTACCCAGCAGGTCCGCATAGAGGATGATCAGAACCACGGGCCTGAGTGCAGGTGTCTGAGATGGTCTGCACTTGGCTGTGCTGGGGGAGGAGGTCTTTTGCTCCACTCCTTGGCGTCTCTATAAAAACCCTGGGGCAGAGACAGTCGGGGCCCGTTGGAAAAGGTTCCAGGCCCTCTCGAGGCTATCCTTTATTTTCTGTCTGTTTATCTCCGCAATATTCTCTGCAATAAATCCTTCTATCTAATATTTCCTGCTGCTCACACTCAAGAAAACTCTGGGGAACTGTGGGGGTGGTGGGTAAACACCCCACATCTATTTATTATGCATACAGTGTTCTGTCTGCATGTATGCCTGCAGGCCAGATCTCATTACAAATGGCTGTGAGCCACCATGTGGTTGCTGGGAATTGAACTCAGAACCTCTGGAAGAGTATAGATGGTATTCTTAACCTCTGAGCCATCTCTCCAAGCCTGTAAATGTATCTTAATATATATTTATAATATTTAATTATATATATAGTTGTTGTAGAAAATTATTTTAAGGTATCTTGCTGGGATTAAAGATGTGCACCACCACCGCCTGGCATTTTTGTTTGGATTTAAGAGAGAGACTATGAAGTTGGGTATGGAGGTGGAGGAGGAGGATTTGGGAGGAACTGGGGAGGGAGATAAGTATGATAAAATGCATTGTATGAAAATCTCAAAGACTAAATAAAAACATTATTTTTTTTCTGAGACAGGGTCTCACTATGCCGCTCTGTCTGTCCTGGAATTCGCTATATAAACAAAGCTAGCCTTGAATTCACAGAGATCCACCTGCCTCTGTTTCCAAAGTGCTGGGGTTAAAGGCATGAAGGCTGGGCTACTATACCTGGCCTAAAAAAAAAAGTTTTAAAGTTGATTTTAAAGAAATAATGGTTTAAAAAAAGAAAGAAAGGAAAGGAAAATGCCTGCTACTATGTATTCTGACTTAACAACTAATAAAAATCATACTAAACATCAAGAAAATGAAAGACAATTCAAAACCAGGAAAATAGCTACCAAAAAAAAAAAAAAAAGACCACAGTTCTAACATAGGATGAAGTAAAATATAACATTGGAGTAGGTAAGAGTCACAGTTCACAAACCCAAAACATACTTCAACTCCTATGCGGTGGATGGGTACCTTGTCCAGCCCTGCTTGGTCCTGGGAACCTGTCTGGGGCAAGGGATTGAAGAAAACACAGACAGACCCATGTGCGGAAAAGCTGGGGTTGGGCAGGATATGGTCTCTCTGGGGGAGCGGCTACCATACGGTTACACCTGTCGCAACCCGGTTATTTCTTACACCATAGGGAAGAGTTAGCTAGTCTGAGCGGGAGGTCTTTGTAGGGGAGCAGTCCCAGCAGCAGGAAGCTGTGGCCACTGGTTTTTGCACAAATCACCAATGTCCACACACACGACCAAAGGAAGGCTTTGCCAAGTCCCACGGTTGTGAGGCATTGGTCCCTGTCAGGAATACACACTTATTTGTGACTTCATCTATGGCTCTGACATTCTCCCGGGGCTTCCTCTGATTCCCACAGAGGGGTAACTCTCTGATCAAGACACCGAACTGTTTTTCCTTGCTGAAATGCTTGAGGTTGAGCCCAGGGTTTCTTGCATGCTAGGGAAGTGCTCTACACTGAGCTGTATTACCAGCTTCTAAAATGAAATCTTCTGTCTACACAGGTTACTCAAATAAATGTCTGCTGTGGCAGCGCAAATACCCTTTGCTAGGTGACTTACAGCGCTCCTGCTCTGTAGAGTGGGAAACATAAATGTTTTCCGACATTTCCAGGCTCTCATCTAACGAACACACACCCAGCATAGCAGTTGTTCACTTCAGTCTTGCCCGTTCCCAAAGTGCTTCCAGAAACTGCCCCAGAAACCTTAAACTTGTCTCTCTTCTCTTGACAGCCAGTGACTCCTTGTGTCTTTGCAGAAGGGACAGCTTCATGGCGACCCTGGACCTGTCCAGAAGTCACATGACTTCGTACTTCATTCTCCAAAGTCCATAATTTCTCTAGCAACCTCAGAGTTGGGGAGGTAAGAGCTGAGGAAGGAAATTTGTGTGTCCTGTTAAACATCTTGCCCTAGGTAAAGTTTCACTTTTGGTACCTACTTGTGTGGGGGCAAGGGAAAATAGAGCAAGGAGCCTGGGGAAGCATGCATGAACATCTCAGAATATCGTCACACACAATCTCGTCATTTGTTTGTGACAGGTCTCATGGGATCCAAGCCGGCCTCAAACACAGTATGTAACACAGAGAGACTTTAAACCCCTGATCCTCTGGTCTCTACCTTCCCAGTGCTGGGATTACGGATATGCACCACCAGGCATGTCTAAAGTTTCTATGTGTTTGGTGAAGAAAATTTATTTTTTACGTTTGTTCAGCCCTCTCGGTAGCATAGAGGTTTGCCTTTTTAACTCTCCAGGCCAGTAGGCACTGTGACCAACTCCTCAACATCTCCCTAGTCTATGATTAATCTACACAGTTTATGTCAACTTACACCCTGATTGGTGATGGGTTCAGGGATGGACAAGCCTAAGCCACTTCGAGTCAGTGGGATTTATAGCAGGTTTTTTCTTTCAGGCCACCAACCAGTTCCCAAATCATGACATGGTGACTTTTAATTAGTTATGAATGGTTGGCCTTATCTTATACTCATTTCTTGCTAGTTCTTATAACTTAACCGGTTTCTCTTTGTCTATACTTTGCCTAGGGGCTTTTATCCTCTCTTTCTGTATGTCTTTCTTGCCTTCTGTATGTCTTACTTTTACTGCTTCTTGTGTCTGGCTGGTGGCCGCCTGGCTTCTGGCCCCAGGTGAGTCCCTCTCTTCCTCCCACATTCTCCCTGATCTCTGCCCGCCTATCCCTCTCCTGCCTAGCTATTGGCAGTTCAGCTTTTTATTAGATCAATCAGGTGCCTGAGGCAGGCAAGGTGAAACAGATGCAACACATCTTTATGTAATTAAACAAATGAAGTAGAAACAAATGTAACACACCTTTACACAGCTAAAGTCACAGTCCACAGCAGAAACAAATGTAACACATCTTTGCCTAGTTAAAATGATATTCCACAACAGAGATTCTATAAGAAGCCTCGATGCTGGCTCCGAGAAAACACCTTTCCGCATCTGGAATGGAAAGCAAGCTGTTTCCTCTGTGAGTTAGGAGTGGAGAAGGAAAGAGTTCCTATCATCGGTATTCCTGCCTCTGTGGTGGAGCGGCCAAAGCCATGAGCGCAGAGCCAAGCTCGTGGGATCTGGGTCCTGCCCTCACTCTTCATCTCGGAAGCCAAGTGGGGTGGGCTTCCTGCTGCCGCTTCCTCAGTTCTAACAGAACCAGAACAGAAGTAACAGACTGTCGTGGACTGTGTAATGTGTCCCCTTCCTTCCCAGGGACAGGAATGCTAATTCCTAGAATCCGTGACAACTGATTTGAGAGGAATTTGAATTTATTTCCAGCCTCAGCCAGATGTTGACGAAACACAGACATTTTGACTTTAAAGAATCATATTTGAGTTTTATTGCATAAACAGCCATCAAGATTTTTAACATTTTTATTTGTTTATTTAATCATTGTTATTGTTAGGACTGGTGGCACATGTCTGTAGACACACAGGGAGCAGAGGCAGGAGAATCACGAATTTGAGGGAATATTGAAAGTGACAGTAAGTTCACGGCCAGCCTGAACTACTTGGTAAAGTCCTAACTGAACATCTGAGGGCTGGGGATGTAGCTCAGTGGTAGAGTGCTTGCCTAGAATGCACAAGCTCTGGGTTTGATAATCATTATCTCAAAAATTTTTTTTTCTTTTCAGCAAAAGCACATATAACCCAGAAGTTCATGGCTTTTTTTTTTTTTTTTTTTTTTACAACACCATTCAGTTCCACATAATAGCCACAGATTCCCCTGTTCTCCCCCTCTCGCCCCCCTCCCCCTCCCCCCAGCCCACCCCCATTCCCACCTCCTCCAGATCAAGGTCTCCCCTGAGGACCGGATTGACCTGATAGACTCAGTCCAAGCAGGTCTGGTCCCCCCCTCCCAGACCGAGCCAAGCGTCCCTGCATAAGTCCCAGGATTCAAACAGCCGACTCACGCAACGAGCCCAGGACCCAGCACCACCGCACAGCTGCCTCCCAAACAGATCAAGCCAATGACTGTCTCACCCATTCAGAGGGCCTGATCCTGTTGGGAGGCCCAAATGGAAAGATCTCCCATGCTCATGGATAGGCAGGGTTAACATAGTAAAAATGGCAATCTTACCAAAAGCAATTTACAGATTCAATGCAATCCCCATCAAAACACCAACACAATTCTTCACAGACCTGGAAAGAATAATACTCAACTTCATATGGAAAAACAAAAAACCCAGGATAGCTAAAAGAAACCTGTACAATAAAACAACTTCTGGAGGCATCACAATCCCTGACTTCAAGCTCTACTATAGAGCTACAGTAATAAAAACAGCTTGGTATTGGCATAAAAACCGACATGTGGACCAATGGAATCGAATTGAAGGCTGTTTTTAAAAAATATGTATTATCCAGTTTCATGATACATTTGAAGATGTTACCATTACGCTCCTATACCTAGAAAAAGGAAAACTTGTGTTTTGTTTGTTTGGCTACTGAGCTGGGGGTCTTTGGGTAAATTACTTCCCACTCTGAGCATATTAGCTGATTCTCCTGTGGGACTCTCGGTGGCTCTCAGGTACATCGACTCATCTAGGTCCTTGGTACCAGTTCACAGTTCCAGCCTCTGTCTTGGGTCAGTTGAATCAGATTGTCTAACGCTGACATTCATATGTATTTTTTTTCCTGGGGTTTATTTGTTTCTTGAGACAGTGTCTTATTTTGTAATCCAGTCTGCCCTTGAATTCACAAAAATCCTGCTGTCTCAGCCCCCTAAGCATTGGGATTACAGGCATGAGACACCATGCCCAGCTTTTATATATATATACTCACATATATATGTAATATATTTGTTTTATATATATTAGATTTATTTGTCTTATTTTATGTGTAGTGGTGTTTTGTCTGCCTGTCTGTTCGTACACTATGTGCACGCTTGGTGCCTGTGGAGATCGGAAGAGGGCATCACGTCCCCTGGAACTGGAATTATGGATGGTTGTGAGACACTGTATGGATACTGGGGATCTAACCAGGATCCTCGGAGCAACAAGTGCTGCCGGACTCCGAGCCTTCTCTCCAGCCTCCACATGCATCTTAATTAATTGAGTAATTATGATAGAGTCCAAGCTTGGGAACTACTACGCTGTAACTCCAGGGTCCTTCAAATTTTCATTTTCTGATTTCTGTCCCTCCTACCACTGTCCTATCTCTGTTTCTAGCTATAAAACACAAAATAAAGAATAAAAAAACCCAAGATCATGATTTCCTGATCCTCCTGTACCCCCAGAACCTCAGTGCCTGGTAGGTATGCACTTAATAAATACTTGAAACATTAATCAACGGTGACTAAAGAAGTGAGTGTTACATGGATCCCAATCATCTACAGATAGAGAAACACAAAGAAAAGTAAATGACTTAAAGCATTCTCTGGATATGCTCTGGCAGTTCTGGCTCCTGTATTACACATTTCGGAATATGCACAAATCAGTGCTTGCGCAGAGATCTGTGGGGAGGGGGCCGGGATTCTCCCGTGGGCTAGAATATCCGGTGGTGTTTTGTAGAGGTGGCCACAGCTTGTCATTCAACAGAAGCCACATTTTTTCTCCTTGACTTTTCCAGGGCCAGGACCACTTGTACCTGCCTTGATGAGAGGTGTCTTGGGGCCTACATTGGAACTCTCTAAATCAGCAGGGGCCACATCAGGTTTCTGGAGGCCCCAGCAGAAGCGGGGAGACATAAACCAGCAGTGGGTGTGAGATGCCCACAAGATATAATAATGCCTCTTGTGATGCCGCAGTCTTTTGTCCCTCCTCTGTACCCCAGTGACCACCCCTCTGCTCCCCAGCTCAAACACTGTCTGCTGGCCTCGGCAAGTATCGGCTCAGGATGAAATCTGTCACAGAGGCAGGCAACTTAGCCAGGGGGATATAGAGAAACTTGACATCCAGGCCAGGGTTGTAGCGGATTCGGGGGCTCCTGGAGACAATGGCATGCTCCATGCTGTTGGTGACGTTGCTGATGTTCGTATATGCCCGCTGCATCAAGTTATCCAGCTTTTCAGTATCTGTTTGAGACATTGGAGGTGAAAGAAAAATAGAAAAAAACCTCTATTAGTCTTTAAAAAAAAAACAACTCCCCCCACCCCGAATTCCATCCAAGCTCCCTGTCTGTCAGAAGTCTGATTCAGCGTCCCTCACCTAAACACCCATTTACGGGATCATTATAACATCTTATTTCTAAACACTGGAGTGGTGTCCGGCAGTCTCACTGTCTGATTAGACAACCCACAAAAAGAGCTTGTCCGGTGCTTTAACAACAAACCACTTAGCGGCTGTCTGACCTGGAACACAGGCTTTGGTTATCTGAAAATGGGGTGAGGACATGGTCCCAAGAGAAGAGCACAGAGGACTGCCCCCATTCTGTTTCTGCGTCACCTAAAGGGAAGACTCATTTGGCTCACGGTGTCAGAGGTCCCGATCCACGGCCACTTGGTCCTGCCAAGCATCGGGGCTGGGGGTGGGATGGGGGGAGTTAGGGGGTGGGATGGGGGATGGGGAGCGGCGGTGGCGGCGGCGGTGGCGTGAGAAGCTGCTCTCCTCACGGTGTCCAAGAAGGAGCAAGGAATGGGAGAGAGGGAAGGGGGGACAGAGGGACAGGGACAAAAGGTAGCCCCCAAAGGCATGCCCCTAAGGACACACCCACTTTCCCAAGGAGGGCCAGGTAAGTCTGCATCATCCCCCACACCCCGGCAAGTATGAACCATCTGTGGATTAATCTTTTGTTTGTTTGTTTGTTTCTGTTTGGAAGACAAAGTCTCATTTGGTAACCTAAACTGGAAATCACTCTATTGCCCAGGACAACCTCAAACTCACGGCAATCCTCCTACCTTAGTCGCTCAAGTCCTGGAATTACGAGTGTGAGTCTTCACACCTGTCTCCCCCGTCTTTCCTGATGTATGTATGTATGTGTATGTATGTATGTGTGTATGTGTGTGTGTATATGTATATATGTATGTGTGTGTATGTGTGTATGTATGTATGTATGTATGTGTGCGTGCATGTATGTATGTGTGTGTATGTATGTATGTGTGTGTGTATGTATGTATGTGTGTGTATGTATTTATGTGTGTGTGTATGTATGTATGTGTGTGTATTTGTGTATGTATGTATATATGTATGTGTGTGTGTATGTATGTGTGTATGTATATATGTATGTGTGTATATGCGTATGTATATATGTATGTGTGTATGTATATATGTATGTGTGTATATGTGTATGTATGTATGTATATATATGTATGTATGCATGTATGTATGCATGTATGTATGTATATATGTATGTGTGTGTATGTATGTATGTATGTGTGTATGTATGTATGTGTGTGTATGTATATGTGTGTATGTATGTATGTGTATGTATGTGTGTGTGTGTGTGTGTGTGTGTGTGGTCCTGGGGATGGAGCACAGAGTCCCAGACACACTAGGAAAGTACTCTGCCATTGAGCTATAGCCCAGCTGGGTTGACCCATGGATAGCATCAGAACCTTATGATCCAATCACTCTGTAAAGCCCCCACTTCTGAATATTGTTGTCTTGGGGACCCAGCCTTTAACACATAAGCCTTTGGAAGACATTTTCAATCCAAGCCACGATAGTGGTGGATAGCAGAGCAGTGTGGAGGACAGAGGAAAAGGTCACAGTCACACACTGTGAAAATTGAAAGTCAGTAAGACCATTGGCCCTGGGGATGTCTAGTGACTGCACGATGTTAATTTTTCTTCTGTGAGTTTCCATGCTTCCTAAAGTATCTGGGGAATTGAAAATTAGTAATTCTGGGGCTGGAAAGATGGCTCAGTGGTTAAGAGCGCTGGCTGCTCTTCCAGAGGACCTGGGTTCAATTCCCAGCACCCACACGGCAGCTCACCACTGTCTGTAACTCCAGTTCCAGGGGACCCGATACCCATGGCAAAACACTCATGCACATAAAATAAAAAGCAAATTAAAAATTGGTAATTCTACACACAGGTGTGGAGACGCAGGTGGGTGTCCGAGTAGTTCAAGCCTGTTGGCGCCCATGACATCAACGGCAGACAGGCCTCCAGCACCTCACCATGCCCCTCCTCCTGGATTCTGGGACAGGGGTAGGTGTTCAGAATAGGGGGTGGGATTCAAACTTGAGAGAGTGTAATAAGGACTCCAGAGGAAGTGAGCTTGAGGATCAGACTTTCCTCTCAGGGCTTTAAAGCTGGGAAACAGAGTAACAAAGTTGTCCTGACTTTGTCCTGCTCTAGGCACCCCTAAGTCATCCACTATCTCAGGTTTAGGGTGCTTGTAGCTAGTTGATGGGGATTGAGCAATGGCATTGGAGACTCCTTGTGGCAGCCTCTAAGGAGCTTCCTGAAGAGAAAACTGTAGAAAATTTCAGCTACATACTGGGGCCTCCCAAAGAGCCACGCTCACTTACAGCAGGCTGTCTTTTTAGTGATGGAGTTTGAGGACATCTCCAATGTTGTACCTGTTGTGAGTCCCACCAGCAGGAAGGTGAGTGTGAGAGTGTGCTCAGGGTTTTGCACACTTCCTCAGGACATAGAACCTGTGCAAGCTGAGGAGATGGAGTTAAGCTGAGGGAAGCACATTTTGGGCGCTGGGCCTTGAAAGGGAGCAGAGACCCCCCCCCCCCGCAGTGAGGTGTCCAGCCACAAGAGGCGGTATGTCCTTACATTGTTTTCTTAAATATGTGTTAGCTCCGATTTCACATGGAATGGAAAGAGAGGGTTCCCACACAGCCCTTTACTCCCCCAGACAGTGAGGAAGAGCACAGAGTTTGGAATTGGGCTCTTGAGGAAGAGTTTTCATTCTTGGCTTTGCCACTAAGACAGGGATGGCTAACATCTTTGACGGCCTCCCACTTAATAGTCTGTCCCTCCTCAGCTCATGCTCAGCCCGTTTGGCTGCAGTTTATGCTGAGACCCATCGGCGCCAGAACATTGCTCTCTGTTCCCATGCCTGTTCCGGTGACCCTGAACCACTTTAAAATGGTTCTGCTCCAGATAGAGTTCAAAGTAATGTCAAGCAACCCGGATCCCACTCCTGGGGTGCAAAGCCAGGGACCTGTTGGGCTAGCCAGAGCCACTGACGAGAGTTTATGTCATGTGGCACTGTATTGTCACTCCCAAATACTCCTTCAGTCTGTGTCAGAGCTCGCCCCTGCCCCACATTACCAGGACCTGCCACTTCAGCCTCCAGCACAGCCTCCCACCTGGTCACCTTATCTTCTCCAGCGGTTTTGAACTTGCGCCTCAGGACAAGACCCGCATTCCTCAGTGTGGGTATCTCCAGAGGCCGTCTGCCTCCACCCTGTTCACACTGCTGCCAGGCTGGGAGTAAGAACTCCACCCAAAGTGTGCCAGGCCCATTCTATACCCGTTTTGTTCCGTTCTCCTAAAAATCGATGGGAGAACTATACTTAGCTGAATACGCCTTCGTTTTTGAGAGCTATGGAATCATGCCCTGGAATCTGCCCCACATCCAGGTGCCCAGATCTCCAAGTATTGCTCATGTTTCTGTGGGAAATAACTAGGATCTCATCCCTGTTGGCGAACTTGTACTCATCCAGCAAAACTAAAGGACTCATCCGTGAGCCATCGGTTCCAGAAGAACTGGGTCTCTGTGGTCACCACTGGTAACCACTCTGGAGGGGCTTGGCTTTCAGTGCCTACCCATTACAGCATGATGTTCTGGGTGTGATACAGTTGCTTTCAGATCTCCTCTGCAGAGGTGAAAATTTACCACCTGGGAGAAGTTTATCTAAAAACACTTATCACCTGTGCTTGGAAAATCACGGTGCGGAATATAGGTAAATCAGCCTAGGGTATTTATCAGTCCACCTCTCACTGTACTTCAGTAGAGCCATACTACCCCCACCCCGCCCCGCTCAGGAAAGTTTGCCTCTCTACCTACATCTTCCCTCAAAGACCCATGGGAAACTGTAGTAGTCACTTAGGAAACGGCCCTTGTGAAGTTCCTAGAGACTGACTAAATCTACATTTCACCCCAGCCTCAGAGTAGGCCCGTAAATAATTTGGCACATCCTTTGCTTAAGAATCACACAGAGGATTACATCATTCATTTCCTCTACCATCTATTCCCTTACTTCTGACAGCTGCAGATCTCCCGTTGCGGGATCCGTGGGCACATGACCCAGTCTGAGCCAATCAGAACCTTACGTTCCTCTGAGCGTGTGAAAGGTTAAGGTTGAGCTCATCCTGATGATGGGGCCTCCAGGTTAGGATGAATTATTTAACTCTCAGGGGAAGCGCTGGACAGGACTCTTCGCTCTGCTTAGAAGCTTGCTCTCCGGAGAGATAAGCGGTGGGCATAAATTGATATAAAATAACCAGAGATGAGAGAAGAGCCAGACCCTAACCGTAACATTCCGCAGCTGGGTCAGATTGGGCCCGGAGACCACTGGTGCTCAGTTTTTTAGTCAAATAAGAAATTCCTTTCTTCTTAAATGATTTGGGTTGAATTTTCTTTCGCTTATGCCCCAGAGTCCTAACTGATATTCCACCCAAGGGCATTCTTTTCTCCCCACAGGACATTGTTACATCCACAACAAAGTGTTCCTTTAAGGAATGTTTCCTAGCAATCCTTCCCCTAATCAGCAGGTGAAAGAGTCCTTCACCCACCGAGTTCATCAACATTAAACCCAGTCCTCATCCTGCACCTCCCTCTCCCCACACAGCATCAGCGGGTCTAAAACATTCCAGGCGCCCAGCACCTTCTCACCTCTTCCATTTCCTGGAAGTCTGCAGCCCCAGAGAGAACGTCAGAGCACAAGGCAGATCACTCTGTCTGACGACCCCTCAGCTACTCCCCACTGCTCCCCACCTGCTGGTTTCTTTAAATCTCCCCTACCCACCAGCACCCAGCTCTTATTCCTCAAGTTACCCCAGGGAAAGCTCTTTTACGCCAGGACCGGAATTCAGGCTCCAACTCGCACGCTTGTCCTTTTTTCATGGCCTTATCTCTCCTCAATGAACCACAGTCGTCACTAAACGTGTGTGATATTTGTCTCCCTATAGTGCCTTCGGCTATAGGCAGCAAGTACAGCAGTACAACAACTGTGCTGTTCTGTCCACCTCAGTGTCTGATGTTCCATGGTCTCCCAGTGGAAGGTGTTCCAAGTGAAGACAGCTTTCTCGGTTTTTCTGCCTTGGCTTGAATCAATGCTGACATATAATGTCCAGGAAACCATGCCAGGGGCCATCAAGATCATGACGATGGGGAAACCCACAGAGATGGCTGCCTGGAGCTTGTGGGAGCTTATGGACTCTGGAGGGACAGCTAGGAAGTCGGCACGGGACCCACCTGGACCCTCGGCATTTGGGAGACAGTTGTGTAGCTTGGTCTGTTTTGGGGCTCCTAGCAGTGGGACCAGGACCTGTCCCTGATGCATGAGCTGGCTCTTTGGAACCTGTTCCCTATGGTGGGATGCCTCGTTCAGCCTTGATGCAGGGGGAGGAGCTTGGTCCTGCCCAACTTGATAGGCCATGCTTTGTGGACTCCCAGGGGAGACCTTACCCCATCTGAATGGAGAGGAAGGAGGAGTGGGGGGGTGTAGAAGGGAGGTGGGGGAGAGAGCAGGGGGAGAGGAAGGAGGGCACACTGTGATAGGTATGTAAAATAAAAGAAAGGAAAAAACAAACAAAAATCCATGCCACTGAGCGTAAGCTCCTGCTCCTGCTGTGGATTTGACTGACTTACGTTGCTGTAGTTTGGATCTTAAGTGTTCCCCAAAGACCTATGCACTGTCTTTAAGTTCTGTGTACAGATGAAAAACTGAGGCCTAAGTCAAGCTGGGCGTGGTGGTATGTATAGTCCTGTGATTACAGCATTTGGGAAACAGAAGCAGGAGGATCCAGAGTTCAAGGTCATCTTGAGCTACATATTAAGTTTTAAGACAGCCTTAGCTACCAGAGAACCTGCCTCAGGAATACAACAACAAAACTTTTAAAAAGAAAACAACAACGAAAACTTAAAACAAAACAAAAACAAAAAAAACCCCAAACCAAAACAAAGAAACAAACAAACAAAAAAACCAAGCAGTGTCCAGGCCCACCAGTGGCAGAGCCTGGACTTGAAGGAGGCGGTCTGTCTCCTGCATCCACGCTCTCTGTCACTTTGCTATGGTCTTCTCAGATCTACCTGCACCTGATGTTTGGAGACGTGTCAGAGCAGACAGCCTCTCCTTCCCCAACCTTCCCCGCAGCGGCGGCTCTAATCTCAAACTCCAGCTTTGCTGCTACTGACTGTGTGTGTGATCTCTGGGGCTCCATCCCATCATCTGTAAACTGAAATCCATCCAGGGACCCCCAAACCCCCAGCTCCTCCCCAGAGAGCCCACTTCCTCCTGGAGACTCACAGGCTTGGAAATACTCTTCTCCGTAGCTGTCCCGGGTCTCCTGAGGCAATCGATCCCACAGCTTCTTCATCCGAGACGACAGCGCTTCCTGACCCAGGATGGACGTCCGGTAGTTCCCTGGCTCAATTATGCTGACCTTCACCCCAAAGAAGTGAAGCTCTCGCCTGTGAGATGAAGAGTTGCATTTGGTCTAGCCTCATGATGACAGGCATCAGAGACACCTTCGGAGGGACCTGTCTCTCCCGAAATCCGGAGGTGTTCATGCCGTCATTGGGCTAATTTCAACATTGCCTTCATGCAAAGAAGCTTTCCTTAGGACCTCATTCCTTTCCCAAACTGATCCAGTAGTCTGGGGCAATTTGCATTAGGCAAAGCCAACAGGAACTCGGTGGAGAATCTAGGTCAAGGTCTTGCCTCCTCCCAGGTTCTTTCCACTCAGCCCTACGCCCATCGCCCATGTGACAAGAGGTATAAGGGGATCTGTAAGAAGACTGGCATCCTCTGAGGGGCTTCCGGGGGCACCTCTGCCCCAGGCCTCCCTCTATGCACACTCTCTCTCCCCCCTCCACAGCCTCCCCCTTGACTCTTCCCCCACAATGGGGTTTCCCCCACTCTGGGTCCACCCAAGGGAAGATCCACCTAATGCCTTCTATCCTTATTCTGCAGGGTCCCCTCCTCACTTCTTTTCTTGGTCCTGAGTTAGATTCTTCTCCCCAGAACTACCCCGCCCCCACACTGACATGCTCAGACCTCTGTTACCGCATTAAAGCCCCAAGACCCGCCACGGGCTTGGTACCAGGACCCAGTCACCTGATGCTATCAGAGAAGGCTTCGACTCCAAACTTGGAGACACAGTAACCACCGCCGATGACGGCCACACGACCACCAGAACTGGACATGTTGACCACCCTGCCCCGGGCCTTCTTGACCATAGGCAGCATGTTCAGGGTGACTTCAATCAGTCCCACCAGGTTCACATTGATGACTTTCACAAAGTCTTCTTTGGTCAGCCACTCATTGGGACCACTGGGCAGGGCCACACCAGCATTGTTCACTAGGGCCCAGAGGCCTAAGGTGAGAGAGAGAGAGAGGTAGAGAGAACCATGCAGGGATCAGCAGCTTCTCTGGGAGAGTTCCAGGGGCCACTACCAATAGCTGAGGATGGCAGAGCAGGGGGACACCTAGGGGCAGTGGGCAGATACACTCACTCAAGGATGGTGTGTGGCTTGGGACAGCCATGAGAGCTACAGCAAGCGGAAGGCCAGATGCTTGCAGTTCCCGATGGAACCCTTCCCCCTCCCCGATTCCCGTGATCTGCCGACTAAGCCGGGCTCTGTACCAGCTGTAACCGAGGCTGTGCGCTAACCCGTGGTGCTGAAGCCATGAGATACGGGCTAAGAGATATGGTTTTCATACAAGCGGATCGGTGCTTGAATTCTCCACCAATCATCATCCATCCTTGTCTCTACTCTTCCAAGTAGAAAAAGTTTCAGTTCACAGTTACCAGATCAGCCCATTCATTCATTCATGTAGCAAATGTCATTCATTCAGGTTTCTGCTCTGTGCCTGTTACTTAAGCAAAGGAGACATAAAATGAGTAAGTTGGGGATCTTAAGCCTCTAGAAAGAAAAACGTGCTTAGAGTATTTAGAGATAAATGCATAAGAACATTTAAATATGATGCTCATGGAAATGGGATAAGGGTTCTCTTCAAAGTAGGGCTGGTGAAAATCAGTGTGGTTATCCAGTTCTACAGCGCCTCAGGGTCGAAGAAACCGGGGTTCCAGCCTTGGACAAGTCCCTTCCCTTCCTGGGCCTCGGGTTCCTCATCAAAGAACACCAGGACAGTTCCCACAAGCTTGCTAGGGCCGGGGGCTGTGGGAGAAAGCATTCCTTCCGTTTGTTTTACGAACTGAGCTTTTGAGTGAAATACCAGCAGGGGAGGTGGCCATAGAAACAGTGCAAGCTGCTCCCTCCACCAGGGATCCCATGTGCCCCAACCCCTGATCCCTCCAGTCTTTTCCCATTTTGATTAACACAGCCTCAAGACACTCTGGCGTACCACAGTGCACTCTCTCTCCTGAGGGCAGGGCTGGATGCAAGCATCAATTGCGACCCATCTTTCCCTGGCTCTGGAGTCCCCACCTAAGTCATGCCTCTCCCCATCCTATCCCTTCTTCAAATTAGAGAGGCGGAAGGAAGACAGCTGGCTGGTAGGACTTAGGGCGTTCCCAGCTAAGGGAACTCTCTCTTACAGAGGAGAAAATGAGGCCCCCGAGACTCAAAGATCCTAGCACTCGAGTGGTCTCTGCTCTAGAGAGGGCCACGGACCACCGATACCTCTGATAGAGCACTGGAGAAACAGGGTGTATTTTTTCTTGGCTTTCCTACAAGGAATAATTAGAGGGGGCTGGAGAGATGGCTCAGCAGTTAAGAGCTCTGACTGTTCTTCCTAAGGACCTGGATTCAATTCACAGCACCCATGTGGCAGCTAAGAACTGTCTGTAACTCCAAGATCTGACACCATCACATAGACGCACATGCAGGCAAAACACCAATGCAAATGAAATAAAAATAAATAATTTAAAAAAAGAATAATTAGAGAACAGAGCAGGGCAAACAGCTCTCAGTCTGTGCCTACAGGAGGCCATCTCTCCTCCTGCCTCGGTTTGTTGAGGTCTGGGATGCATCACTTCGCCTAATCCCTAGCGCTTCTTTTGTGAAAAATGTTGTCCAGTGGCACATGCAGAATAATAGTCCTCCAAAGATGTCACCATCACAGGAACCTGAGAGTTTGTTAGGTGGTGTGGGAAAGGGAGAGTTAAGACTGAAGGTGGAAGGAAGGCAGTTAATTAATTGACCTTAAGCTGGAGACATTACCCCAAGTTCACTAGGTAAGCCCATACGACCACAGGACACCTAAGTGGAGGAAGAATGCAGGAGCCAGAGAACCAGAGAAACGAAGAAGCATAAAGAGGACATGGCCTGAGCTCACTGGAAGAGGGAGTGGGCCATGAGCATAAGGATCTCAGAATAGTGTCGGCAGCCTCCGAAGGTAAAAAATCCTGCAAGTGAGTTCTGCCCCAGAGCCCTCAAAATGAGTGTGGCTCTGCCGAGACCTTGACTAGTGAGAACCATTTTGGACTTACTTCCTCCAGAATTATGGGGTAATAAATGCCTGTTGTTTAACCCACCACATTTGCATGGATTTGTTACAGCAACCACAGGAGACTGATACACCCAGTGAGTCATGATCACAAATGGCTGGAGGCTGAATTCAGGGAACAGGCTGAGACAGCGTGCTAGAAGAGGCTCACCCTTGCTGAATTATTCATTAACTAACTCATTCAACAAATATTTATTGGTTACCTTCCTGGGTGTCCTAGGAACATGGAATGAGAAAAAGAGACATAGACCACTCTCAGGAGGCTTTATTCCAGCAGAGAAAACAGATGATAAAGAAAGAAAGGGCCAGTGGCCTGGCTCAGCAGATAAGGGTGTCTGCAGCACAAGCCTGATGACTGAGTTTAACACCCAGGGCTCACCTGGGGGAGAGAACTGACTTCCAAAAGTTATCCTCTGACTTCCACATACATTTTTCCTACTCTGTTTTCTTTTTCTGTTAATTCCAGATCCACAGAACCAATGCTCTCCTCTGGCCTCTTCATGCACTGTACACACACACACACACACACACACACACACACACACACACCACACAAGTGCACACACACACACACCACACAAGTGCACACACACACACACACCACACAAGTGCACACACACACACACACACCACACAAGTGCACACACACACACATACCACATAAGTGCGCACACACACACACACACACACACACACACACATATATAAAAATATATATATATTTTTAAAAACTGAAACGCATTATGTACTGGACAGGGCTAAACACTAGAGTTGTTGACCCCACCTGGGCAGAGGCCCAGCGATTCTTCGGAACCAAATACTTCCCTGCAGTCTCTGTTCCAGTAACCAAACAATCCTGTGTCCACGCCCTGCATGCTACAAGCTCCCCAGGCAAGTCCCAGTGTATTCGTGGAACAGCCTCCAACACAGGCTCCTTTTCCAATGGGAGCAACCCCTGCTGGCGGCAGCAGCCTCCGTGGTGGTGTACAGAAGGGACGGGCCCGCCCCACTAAGATTTCCACCGCTTGCCCCTTCGTTATGGCTCCTAGCCTCAGCCCTCCAAGAAACACGACCGCACTTCCATGGGAGCCAATACTGGGACTCCTGAAGTCTCCAGAAACCACCTCTGTCTTTGGAGGTTTCAACATTCAGAACATTCTAGCTGCTGCCTCTGGCCTGAACCTCTGAGGGAGAAAAATGTCCTCAGGAGAAAATGTTGCTTCCTCATGTCTACTGGCCAAACCATGCAATGATTCCAGATTTAACTGCACCAGAGCCTCTTGGCCTATTCCTGTTTTATCTCTCCAACTCCATCTGCACGTCAGGATCCCGGGGCGGGGGGTGGGGGGGGTGGGGGGAGAGAGAGAGAGAGAGAGAGAGAGAGAGAGAGAGAGAGAGAGAGAGAGAGAGAATGTTGAAGAATGCAGTTCACCCCACCTTGCTCGCCTACTTGGTCCCTCACCCACTGGGCTGCCGCTTTGATGCTCTCAGTCTTGGTGACATCCAGGAGGATGGTCTGCAGCTGGTAGGAGGTGTCCTGCTGGAGTTTCTGGGCCCCCTCCTCAGTGAGGCAAGCAGCCAGCACTCTCATGCCCCGATCAACCAGCTGTCTGGCCAACAGGTTCCCAAAGCCAGAGTCACAGCCCGTGATGAAGACATACTTCTCTGAGAGGTTTCGAACCAGGTTGCAATTTTTGAACCAGCGGTACATGAAAGCGAAGTCTGTGAGGGCGGCCATTGGAGCTGTTGTCCAAGGAACGGGCCCAGGAAATGGTAGGAGAAGCTGGTCCTCAGAGCCCAGCAGGCAGCTGCCGGAGCCCACAGGGAGGGAGAGCTTCTCGGACTTGCAACAGATACAGGGCCCCTGGATGAGCCGCTCTGTAATTTTATAGGTGGATGCATCAGCATGGCAATTAGATGCAAGAAATTCAGGTCCAACCTGCAGCATGTCACCTCTGACAGAATGACTGGCCTGGTGACTGCTTCCATCTCTCTCCCTGACCCTTCAGGGAAGGGAGCCCAAAACGGGGAAATTCAGAGTCCTGTGAGTTCAAGTGCATTCTGGGAAGGGGCATGGGAGGGCAGAGGAGGGCTGGGCTCTGATCTGAGCTCCCTTAAGGAAATCCCACACTGTTTTACCTCCTGCCTAGGGATCAAAACCATCTACCATGCATTCAGGCATGTCAACAAATGTAATTTTTATTATCTGACAAGGAAAAAAAAAAAGACAGAGTCATTAATACAAAGCAAACAAAAGTCCCAGGAGAAACGAACTCCAGGGCATCAGCTCTTTGAGATCTTTAATTAATTTAGTTTAGTTCAGTTTTGTGACAAGGTCTCACTAATAGCCCTGGCTGGTCTAGCCTGAACCTGCCAAGTTGGGACACCCTTCCTGCCTCTCCCGGGTGCCACCATGACCATCTAGTTTGGAGATGGTAAGTGAGTCTCCATCAGGAGAGATGATAAAAACCTCAGGATTTTCCCAGCCTGGGCGTGACTCCGCTGCGCTGACTCCAGAGGCGGCTCCGTAGGGGAGGCTGGAGATAGGAGTTTCAGCTTCTAAAAAAGTAGGAAGACTCTGAACAGCTGGGTGTGGTGGCACTCGTTTGTCCTCTTCTGCACTTGGGAGGTAGAAGTGGGAGGATCAGGAGTTCAAAGGTCATCCTCAGCTTCACCTGTCTCAGACAAACAAAACATGAAAATCTGCCAGAACCGTGGTGGTGGTGGTGTCGGGCGGGTGATAATCCAGTTACCAGCAAGGAACATGCATGCGTGCTGGAAACCAACCCAGTAGTCCACCCACCCTGCCCCCTAGCGGCCAGGCCACTGTAGGAGGCCAACACTGAGGACTCTTAGGGAAGGGCTTTTCCCTTCTGTCCCCAGGACCTGGCGCATTCTAGGTGGATGGATGAAGAGACGGAAGCCATTTGACCCTGTGGCTAATTAGATCTACAGAAGGGAAGGAGGGCAGAAGTCAGTCAAAATGATTAGCAGGTATTGGGCCAAGGACGGACAGAAGAGCAGATGGTGTGAGAAGTCAGGAGGCGAGGCACAGCAGCAGGGAAGTTAGGGAGTTGATCGCCTCTCCTGGAGGGCAGCAACGGGAAGTTAGGGAGTTGATAGCCCCTCCTGGAGGGCGGCAGTGGGAAGTTAGGGAGTTGATCGCTCCCCCTAGAGGCTCTCCGAGAATGACAGGCAGCCAGACAAGATGAGGCTGGACCACAACAAGCCCACTGGAAATGTGGGAGGGGCTTGGTCAGAGTCCAAGGGAGATGATTGGCGGGGAGGGCAGGGTTAAGACTTGGAAAATGTCAGCGGCAGAACTTTGCAGAGAGAGAGAGAGCTATCCCAGGCAATAGAGAGCTCGCAGAAAGTTAGGAGGGACACTGATAAAGCAGACGAGAGAAGGAAGCAAGCTGGGTGTGAGTCTTGAGGGACCACACCCAGCATTGCATAAACTGCAGCGACCAGGCGATGCTGGGTGCCCTCTTGGCGCAACATCCGGGATCACCAGGATGAGACTGGCCGCGAGCTGACCTCCTCCCTGTTTAGAGGGTCTGTACAGAAATCAGGTACAAAAGCTCCTTGGAGAGGGGAGCAATGGGCGCATCTTTGTGCATTTACCGATGCTGGCCAGCTACACAGGTAAAGAGGGTGTCACGCCAACTGTAAATCCCGCCTGGCAAGAATAAGACCACGACCGTAATTTTTGAGCCAGATTTGAAGGCAAGCTTTATTAAATACTGGTATAGACGCTGGCCAGGTCCAAACCTGGGATTCCCTTAGAATGACTGCCAATTATGTTAGGTGCACAAGGCTACCCACTTCCTGCCTTCGTCCCATCAGGGGGGCAAGCATCCATCCTGAGGTATCTCCTGCCTACATGTGATCAAGCACGTCCTGTGTAGATGGGGCAGCCAGCCTCGTTTACAGAAGTGAAAACACGTGGCTTGTTCTCTTACGTGAACAGCAGCCCCCAGCATTCCAGGGAGTTGTCTGTCCTTGGGCAAGCAGGGCTCACAGGCATTTTTGTGTTATAGCGCTCTTAAGCACAGTCATTTAAACTTCCAGCATAACTTTAGGCCTCACACAACAAGGCTGGGTCATTCCGTACCAAAGATATGGGGGTGGGGGTCAGGCCATTAGCCCATCTCTGAAGGGCAGACCCATGGGCGACGGCGGTGGGCAGTGGTGGACGACAAACTTATGTGCTTCATGCTTTCCTCGAGGCCATGGCACACCCTGTACAGGCTTGGCAAGCATCCCCCAGTCTGCGTTGGCCTCCTGGATGAGTGATCAAGGAAGTCATGCCCAGGAGACGTCAATGTCCCTCAAGGGATGAGCAGACTGAGGGGCAGCAAGCATCCCAGTTCTTGGGGACACAGGTAAGGCTGAGGTGTCTGGCCCCAGAGAAGAGCAGTTCAGAACTGACCTGGAGCAGGCCTATACTGGATCCAGTCACCTTCCAGGCCTCTTTACTGATTCTGGCTAAGGCAGTGGTGGCCTGGACTCAAATTAGAAAAAGAAAAAAATGTAGGCTGAGGGCTGTAGGGCCACATACAAGGCTGAGAGTGCCTCCCAACGCCAGCTCTCCTCACCTAGTTGGCATTTGAGGCCCAAGAGTTCAGCCTGCTATGTCCCCTCTCAAGCCCACTCAGTACCCACAGAAGTCTTTGGAAGAAAAAAGGCCCCATTTCCCCCAGGTCATTTCTATCCTGTGGGAGGGCAGGGACTAGCCACAACAAAACTTACCCTAAGGAGGTAGGCAGGAGACAGAACAGGATAAACTGAGACAAGTTTCCCTGCTCGTGCTCATGCCCCACCCCCCAAAGCAAAGTGCTCAGGGGCAGGTGAGCTATGGGGCTTCAGAGCCTTGAAGGATGCCTTGCTATGTACATACACACAATTCCTCAGCCGAAAAACATAGTTTGCTCTTCCCCAGAATCCTGATTAATGTCTCAGGAAAAACCTGGGGCAGACATGAGGAGGTGGAGAGCCTGCATGATCCTGGGGTCCTGAAATGTTCCCTTTACCTGTCTGTCCCCCACTCCATGACCTATCACCAGAAACCCACTCGGCTCTACCACGTTCTCTGATCTTGGCTTCATAGTACTTTAGGGGATTCCATGGAATCCACCAGAAAGGTAGATGTATAGCTCGTGAGGAGAGGAGCAGCCCTGGAGTCCCAGCCACGTGAGTGCCATTTATGGACAGCAGGAGTGGTTAGTATAATTCTGTGCAATTTGTTACCCAACTTTTTGTCAGAACACCGTCATGGACTTTGAAATCTGTTCAGAACAAATGGATCTTTGATGCAATCTCTCCACTTCCACTTTCAGTTCTAAATCAGGAGGGAAGTTTGTAAGAGTTCCTGGTTCCTCACGCCTCAGTTCTTTCCCTCTGCAGGAAACTCGTACCGGCTCTCAGCTGGGCCACAAACTGTGCCCACCTGCCCAGCCTCTCACCTCCTAGGCTCATGATGGCATGTGGATGAGAGAAAAGGAAGCTTGTAGTTGTTTTTTCTGTCTTTTTTCCCCCCAAGCCTCCCAGACTTTTGAGGAATCTTGCCCTTGAGCACAAAGGAGATGTCCCCTTTGTTATGATATATTATAAGGGGACCCCAAGGGTATCCCATGAATGCAGGAAAACATGCTGGCACGCTGGGCAGATGCAGTGGCGGGCTGGCAGGTGACCCACTCCATGCAGGCATGGCGGTGGGGTGGCAGGTGGACATTCACAACCCAGTTGCTACATCCACATGAAAATGGTTTATTATAATAGATGAAGAGATGATAGGAAAGAGAGGGAGGGAGGGAGAGAGAGAGAGACGTTGAGGGGTGCACATCTCATGGGAGAGAAGGGAGAGAGGGAGAGAGAGAGAGAGAGAGAGAGAGAGAGAGAGAGAGAGAGAGAGAGGAAGGGGCAGAGTTTTTCCTTAAGAGGCTTCTGCGTCAGGATGCAGGGCGGCCCCAAGGGGCAGGATGTCAAGGGGGCAAGTCAGAATGCTAACACCCTTGACATAGAGACAAGACCCAGACAGGAATCTGGGTCTTACCTTCATCAACTCCCTACACGTGTTCCTTCATCCTTTAGAGACTGCAACAACGCTCTCTGGTTTGTTGATATCCAGGGTCATGGTCTCCAACATGTCTGATGTCTTGTTCCCGGGCTGCTCTGCTTCCTTTTCCAACAGTTATTTAGCTAGCACCGGCATGCTTTGTATGTCCGGCTGTCTGGCCAGCAGGATCCCAGAGGGGGAGTCACAGCCTGTGATGAAGGCACCACCTGCCTCACCCTGCATGAATTCCACAGGCCCACTCCGGTCACTAGACACAGCAGGAGGCCTGTGCAGAGAACAGACACTGAACTCTGGCCTCTGTTCAGACTTGAAGGGGTGGGGACATCAGGGGCTGTGGTAGGCAGGGCAGCCCACAGGCTTTTGGCATGGAGTCCTCAGTTTCCTCCCTGATTATTGACTTTCTGGTTCATTTTATTCCGGTCCCTCCTCAGCTCTTTGAATTGCTTTTGCTATTCTGATAGACAAATATCCTTGGGTATTTCCTGTCCTGCCCTGAAAGAAACCACAACTCATTCAGCAAAAAATCTCACTGGTCTTGATTTCTCTCACCTCCTGTGCCCATGTGCAAATCTATACATATTTCATAACGCACGTTCCACCCTAGCCAAGGTTCAGGATCAGATAACGTATGAATGAATGTCTCAGAGGCTAGCAAGCATCCTTGAACCAGGGACTTTCTGAACATAGGTAGTTGCTATTAATACCCTGGACTTGGCATCAAAACACATTTACAGCCACCTGTGTTGGGCACATCTGTAACGTGAGTCACTTTAGAGGTGAACCCAGGAGCACCACAGGGTCAAGGCCAGCCTGGTCAGGACAGCAGGACCTTGTTTCATAACAGTGTTTTTGTTTTTTGAAATCTGCAGATACAGCTCTCTGGTAGAGTTTTTGCTGACTCACTGGGTTCCGTCAACAGTTCCCCTCCCCCTGTTACAGAAAAAAATCCTCCATGAAGCTGTGTTTTTCTCATCAGGCTTAGAATTCTTACTCAGAAATCTAAGTCGGATTTCCCTACAACCGCAGGAGAGGGCCAGAGGAGAGCGCAGGAAGGCTTTGGCCACCTCCAAGAAGAACTATATGGCAAGAGGAAGCAGGGTCTCCAAACAGGAAGTCTGACTTCATGAGCAGAGAGAAAGGAGAAAGGGAGGGGGGTGGGAACTGGAAACTTCCAGAACTAGCGGAGGAAGAGAAGAATAGAAAGACTTCTACTTTCTCAAGATGCCCCCGGCCCTGCTGTGGAGATTAAGTCTGTCATAACTAGAGCCATCTTGAGTTGTAACCACCATCAATAACTTCGAGTAACCCTAGTCAGATTTTCTTCCGTAGATTCCTAGAAAACTAAAACATTAAATGGAATTTGGGGAACTGTTCCCTGCCATGACCTGAGTGCCTTGGCATCTTGAACCTGACTAGGGTCAGTGAGGGGATGTAGAAAGGACAGACACACAGACGCATGTACAGAAAAGCTGGCATCCAGTGGCCTGCGTGTGCTCTGATGCAGCCTCAGCTACTTCCTCTGCGACCTGCCCCCTCAGCATGTCTGTCAGGAGCAGCAAAGGGGAAGGGGCTGGCGAGTCTGCAGGAGGACTGAAGGCAGCCGTCTCAGGCTGGGACCTCCAGGAAGCTGCAGTGGCTGCTTTTCTCCAGACTGTTCCATCCTCCAAAAACACCCAACCTCAGGCTTTGCCAATTCTGAGCCTGACCCGGATAGGGAAAGACTTTGCCAATTTGGCTGGGGTCTGAGGTCCTTGTCACGGCGGTGCCCATGTGAGCAGTATACATTCACCCAGGGCTCCCTCTCTGCAGTTCCCTGGCTTCTGGGACCTGTTTGACTCTTTCATACCAGGTTAAAATAAACAAGGTGACTGCCAGCTATAATGAAGTCACTTTAAAAAATTTATATATTTTTTACAATTATATGTGTGTCTATACATACCTATCTGTATATATAAAATACATACTCTGATCCTCCTTCTCCCTATTATCTCCTTCCCCTTCCCACTGAACCCCATTGTCTTCTAACAAGGCCTTGGCCTGTTTTCCTTTCCTGTATGTGTGTTCTTGTGTCCCCTGAATGAACCACTTAGGGTTGCCTGCATGAGCATGGTAGGGAGCCATTTACCTGAACAAGGGCAAATTATACCACGGAGGAATAAACAGTGTAACACAAATTAATAATTGGTCTTTTAATTAAAAAAAACAACAACAAAAAACAGGGCCAGATATTGGGGTAAATGCTGAAAGATCAGAGAGACAAAGGAACAAGCCACTGCCATGTCTTACCTCTCTAAGACTCCTCAGCCCCTGAAAAGGCCTCCAGTTCCTGTCTCTTCATGCCATCATACCCTGGGATTAAAGGCGTGTGTGCTTCCCAAGCAAAGACACGAGATCTCAGGTGCTGGAATTAAAGGTGTGCGCCACCACTGCCTGGCTCTGTTTCTCTCTTAGACTGAGTCAATCTCATGTAATCCAGGGTGCCTTTGAACTTACAGAGATCCAAATGGATCTCTGCCTCCCCGAGTGCTAAGATTAAAGGTATGTGTCACCACTGCCTGGCCTCTATGTTTAATCTAGTGGCTTGTTCTGTTCTCTGATCTTTAGGTAAAGTTTATCAGGGTACACAATATATTACCACAGAATTGGACTCTCCTCCCTCAACAACCATGAACTACCTTTGGCTCCTCAGGGAGGGGTGTGGCCCTATGAGCCCACCCCCCCACCCCCACCCTCACCCCAGTGATGGAATGGTGAGGAGCTGATGAAGTCATTTTTGTATACAACCCTCTTCCTGATCTGGATTGCAGGGATCCAACCGGTTTTATTGCCCCCCAAGATTGCAGCACCTTCTCCTACAGCTGCATCAAGTTGATCCAGAGCGCCAATGCTGGAACAACCCGCTTCTCTCCTGGGCACACACCTCGACCCTAGGCCCCACACAGACCCCACTTCATAAGGACGCAAAGATAGGAGGCTGTCTTGGATCTCAGTCAGACCGGGAGGTCCCTCAGCCCTGCCCGCTGCAAAGTTACCAGTTTAGTGTACAATCTGGACAGATACTATCCTCCAGGACGCCCAAAAAGGAGGCAGAGTCTGATCCTGTGTGACTGTCCGTGGAGCACTCTAGGGTGAGTGCAGGATGTCCCTTCCCACAACAGTCTGGGTGGGGGAGTGAAGAGACACAAGAAGTTAGGGGGGAGAAAACAGACTAAGCCAGGGTCCTGTAGCTCTGGGCAGCTTTGAACTGTCCACATTTGTTATTTCTGCTCAAAATATTTGTTATTTGAGCTCAAAAGATGCTCAAAGAAGAGTTGGACTCCGTGGAAGTTTTCTGCAGAACCCAGACTCAACCATATGCTCGACCCGATGAGAGGGAGGGGAAGAGTGGCGTATAGAGCCCACCTTTGCCGTTGAGGGCTGAGCACTGGGTATCAGCAAGGAGCTGATTCCACCTGGAGCTGGAGTTTTCAGTCCCCAAGGTGGGGCCTCACCTCACCTCCTCCTGTTTCTCCTCCTCCTGTTCCTCTTCCTCCTGCTCTTCCTGCTTCTCCTCCACCTCCTGCTTCTCCTCCTCCTTCTGCTTCTCCTCCGTCCTGCTTCTCCTCCACCTCCTGCTTCTTCTCCTCCTTCTCCTCCTTCCTGCTTCTCCTCCTCCTTCTGCTTCTCCTCCGTCCTGCTTCTCCTCCACCTCCTGCTTCTTCTCCTCCTTCTCCTCCTTCCTGCTTCTCCTCTACCTCCTGCTTCTCCTCCACCTCCTGCTTCTCCTCCTCCTTCCTGCTTCTCCTTCTTTTCCTCCTCCTGTTCCCCCTCCTCCTCCTGTCCTCCTCCTCCTGTTCCAGCTCCTCAACAGCCTCCTGCTGCTCTTCTTGCCCTTGCTTCTCCTCTAGCTTTACCTCTTGCTCCTGTTCAGGCTCCCGCTCCTGCAGAGGTCGCGGAGACCCTCCTTCATTGCTTTATTTCAGCGACAGAAAAGAGGGTAGCAAGTTCTCAGCAGCCAATAGGACCTGTGAATTCTTTTTTTTACTCTTATAGAGGAAAGCATTTAATTGAGGAGATTGGCTCACAGTTTCAGAGGTTCAGTCCATTATCATCACGGTGGGACATGGTAGCGTGCAGGCAGACATGGTGCTGGAGAAGGAGCTGAGAGTCCTACATCTTGCAAGCAACAGGAAATGGTCTGAGACACTGGAAGTTATGGTCTGACCATAGGAAACATCAAAGCCCACCCCCACAGTGACATACTTCCTCCAAGAAGGCAATACCCACTCCAACAAAGTCACACCTTTTAAAAGTGCCATGAGATTATGGGGGACAATTACATTAAAACTACCACATTCTACTCCCTAGCCCCCAGAAGCTTGTAACAATATCATAACGTAAAATGCATTTAGTCCAACTTTAAAAGTCCCCATAGTCTATCACAGTCTCAAAAATGTTTTAAAGTCTAAATTTCAAAGTCTCTTTTGAGATTTATGCAATCTATTAACTGTAATCACCTGTAAAAATCAAAATCAAAAAGCAGATCATATACTTCCAACATATAATGGCACAGGCTATACATTAGCATGCCAACATGTAAGGAAGGGAGCATAGTAAGGAAATACTGGACCAAAGCAAAACCAAAAACCAGCTGGGAAAACTCCAAACTCTAAATCTTCATGTGGGATGTCAAAACTCTTGAGAACTCCTACTCTTTTCAGTTTTGTTGACTGCAACATACTTCTTTCTCCTAGACTGGTTCCACTCCCTCTTAGTGGCTCTCCTCAGCAGGTACGCCACAACTCTGGCATCTCTAACATCCTGGGTTCTCCAAGGCAATCCAGGCTTCAACTTCACAGCTTCATGCAATAGACTCTCTACTAGGTCTCAGATCAGGGACACCCCTGACACATGCCTGGCCACAGTAGTTTTCCTTAGTCTCTGGGTGGGGGTGGGGAGGCAAATTTCATAAGCTGTTTTTTTCTATGCTTATCTCTAAAGCCAGGACCACGTGGCTGAAGTTGCCAAGTTCTGCTGCTTGCTGGGGCTGGAACATGGTCCCCTTGTTCCATTACATCTTCACCAGCTTTCTGGTTTTGATTGTTACCTTTAGTGTCTAAGCCTAGCTGTCCTTGAACTTTCTATGTCGACCAGGCTGGCCTCAATCTCAGAGATCTGCCAGCCTCTGCCTTCGGAGTGCTCCAATTAAAGGTGCACACAACCACTCCCAGCTCTAAGCTTTTCTTTAATTCCTTTTCACAGGTTGGAAACTTAGATGGGTGGGATCTTGCCCTGAGGTCGCCACTCTCTTTATTTCATTTCTTAATCTGTTTATCTCCTCGAACATATAATTTAGCTCTATTCCAGTTCCTGGTGCCCCTTTTCTCAATGGTACATTTTGTACTTTTATTTGCTTAGCTTGTTCTTTTTTTTTAATTTTTTTTTCTTTTTTTATTTTACAATACTATTCAGTTCTACATAAGAGCCACAGATTCCCTTGTTCTCTCCCTTCCTGCCCCCTCCCCTTCCCCCAGCCCACCCCCCATTCCTACCTCCTCCAGATCAAGGTCTCCCCGGACCTGTGAATTCTTATCCTTGCTCACATCCAGCTAACCGAAGACCCAAGGGCTCTCAAGCTGGGACAGGTGGCAGACTTCATTTCTTCAGTGACTCGGTGTTCTTTCACTCATCAGGTCCCTAGGTCCATCCACTCAGTGTCCTTTCTGACTCCCACACTTACTGTCTTAGTCAGGGTTTCTATCGCTGTGACAGAACATTATGACCATAAAGCAAGCTGGGGAGGAAAGGGTTTATTTGGCTCACACTTCCACATTGCTATTCACCACTGAAGAAAATCAAGACAGGAACTCAAACAGGGCAGGAACCTGGAGGCAGGAGCTGATGCAGAGGCCATGGAGGGTTGCTGCTTACTGGTCCCTGGGGCTTGCTCAGTCTGATTTCTTATAGAACCCAGGACCACCAGCCCAGGGGTAGCACCACCCACCATGGGCTGGGCCCTCCCCCATTGATCACTAAATGAGAAAATGCCTTACAGCTGGATTTTAAGGAGGCATTTCCTCAGCGGAGGCTCCCTTTTCCCTGATGACTCTGGCTTGTGTCAAGTTGACACAAAACCAGCCATCACACCTGCTGACTCTTCTTACTCACCCTGACAGCAACACACACTCCTGTTGTTGACAAGGGCTTCTAGAACACAGCAGGATCCAGACCAGTCCCTGGATTTCCAGATAAAGTCAGTGAGAATAGGAGTCTGGGTGTGACTCCCTCACCTGGAGTCACAGGGCTGAAGAGAAATCCTCAGAGACACCTCCCTGTCCTGTGGAGCTTCCCCCAGTCCATCCATCCTTCCACTGAGATTCCTGCACAGAACAACTGACAGTGCCCAGTGGTCCTCTTCAGTGTCCTGGGTAGGGGGCTCCTTGTCCCATTCCAGGGCTGAACTTGTGAGGGTCTCAACACTCCAGCTGTCTGATCTCTGCGCTGCAGTGCTGAGGCAGAATCTGAGCTGAACCATCTGCTGGGATCAAGACTCCAGAGGAGTGTAGCTCAGCCAGGTGAGAAGCACTTCTCCAGTGAAGGCCAGGCATCCCCACCCACCCCACTCTTTCTTCTGCATGCAGGGAGGGGAGGGATGGAGTCTAGAATCAGTGATGCAAAGGGTGGGGAACAGGCCACTGTGGAAGCCTTTTCCAGTCCTGCCCACATGCAGCCCTTGTTCAGTCTTAACTGGGGACCCAGAAATGAAGGAACATTTGTGCTCTAAGGGCTGAGGTCTAGAGCAGTGGTTCTCAACCTTCCTAATGCTGCAACTCTTTAATACAGTTCCTCATGTTGTGGTGACCGCCAACCATAAAATTATTCTCATTGCTACTTCATAACTGCAACTTTGCTACTGTTATGAATTGTGATGTAAATGTCTCTGTTTTCCAATGGTCTTAGGTGACTCCTGTGGGTTGGTTGACACCCATAGGAGTCATGACCCACAGGCTGAGAACCGCTGGTCTAGAAGCTGGGCTTAATAAGGTACACGCCTCACAGAGGACCACGACTACGAAGGGAATCAACGAGGTAGCTTTTTGTAGCAGCTGAAGAGGAGGAAGAGGAGGAGGAAGAAGCAGGGGGATGGCTGAGCCAATAAACTACTTGCTGCCCAAGCATAAAAACCTGACTTCAATGTCCACAACCCATGGAGAAAAGCTCAGTGTGCTGTTGTTCCTGCTCTTTGGATCTCATGCTGGCGAGGTGGAGGCTGGCAGACCCTGGGCTGACTGGGGAGGTGGAGGCTGGTGGACCTCGGGCTGACTAGCCAGGGAGCTTATTCCACTGGTGTGTGCTAATCTAATGAGAAGCACTGTCTCCAAAAACAGGTAAATGGTACCAGAGCAATAACAGCAAAGGTTGTCCTCTGGCCTTCACATGCATGCACACACATGTACATATGACCCCCCTCTACACACACACACACACACACACACACACACACACACACACACGAAGAGGAAAGTTTAAAGACCTAACAAATAACAGCAAGCTAAGGTGGGTGTAGTGGTGTATACCAGTAATGCCGGCCACCCAGAGGCAGAGGCAGGAGGGTAAGAATGTTAAGCTCAGCCTAGGTCATGCTGCAGAATATTCCTTCATACTGTATGAAGATAAGTCACTGTGCTTGGTTTAATAAGAAGCTAAATGGGCAATAGCTAGGCAGGATGTTGGGGGCAGAGAAAACGCTGGGAAGAAGAAGGAGTCATCAGCTGGGCACAGAGGAAGCAAGACATTCAGGACAAGAGGTAAAAGCTATGAGCCACATGGCAGCACATAGATGAATAGAAATGGGTTAATTTAAGTTACAAGAGCTAGTTAGAAACAAGCCTAAGCTATAGGCCGAGCTTTCATAATTAATAATAAATCTCCATGTAGTTATTTGGGAGCTGGCGGGTGGGACAGAAAAAGATTCGCTACATATGACACCCAGTGTCCAGCCATGTATAGCCACATAAGGCCTGAGAAAGCTACGACAAGTTCTGGACAAGGAGCTGGGTGTGGCTTCCTAGTCCTGCAGTCTCTCGGGTGAGCTGGTGCTCAGCAGCACACAGGTACACAGCTGCTGGCTGCTGGCTGTGGGCTGGAGCCAGCCACCAGTACCATGAGCCAATGCCACGTGCTAAGCCCCATGGCAGCTGATACAGCAGCTTAAGATTTGTCCCATTTGATGGGAGAATGCTGCAGGTGCTCAGCAAAGACAGATCCAGGTGGGAAAAAAAAAAAAAAAAAAAAAAAACTCTACATGGGTTAGAGTGTGCTTAAAAAAATGTGCGTAGGCTTAAAAAAGAAAATAGGTATAGAGGGTCATAGGAAAAAGTAGTTTATAAATAATAAGATAAAAATCTTTAAAGAGAAAATAAAATAATGTAGAAAGGATAAGCCACGTAGAGAAGGGAAATACACAGAGAGTCTGGATCTTGTATGTTAGTGTATTATCTTTGAATTTTTTGATTGCTGATAAGCAAATGACAGCTGCTGGGAGACATGGATTGTGAAAGGGACTGCTGAAGTGAGCCAGCCTAAAAACTTCAAGAATGCCTTACCTTTAACATGGAACTCAAAAAATGTATTGCTTTGGGGAAGAGGTTTTGTTTCCTGGGGAAACAAAGGGCTGTGGGTTTATTCAAGGTTGATAGAGATCAGATTTGATCGGGGAAGACCCCTGAAAATCCTGGATACAGACATAAAGAATTGAACCTAAAATAACTACAAGTCAGGTGACGTATATTTTACCTGTTAAAACATAAAACAAAAAAAATCATCTTTGGCTGGCTTGTGTACAATGCACAGTCCATACTTGTGTTAATGCAGATATGTATGTTACCTTTGAAAATTTGTGTATTTTCAGAGGAAGGGGACCAGGTGATCCAGCCTCTCAGAGTGCATCTGCTGCAGTTTCTTCAGAGTTCTGTATCCAGAACAGCTTCAAGGCTGCTAGCTGAGATGGTCCAGTCTCACAGACTACTCCAGCCAGACTTCAGATAATCCCTACATTATTCCATCACAGTGAGACTGGACAACAGCTAACTCTCCCAGGACTTGAACATTACCCCAGTTTTCTCAGGGTCTCCTAAATGATGCCAGCACCCCCAGACAACAGGAAGCAGTATAGAGAACACAACATGTACATTCCCAAGTGGTGGAGTGGGTGGTTTTATGTCATTTGGTGGGTTATAGATGTTTGTCATTGTTTAGGGGGATTGGTTACAAGTTGTTATTGGTCCTGGTCAGAAAGAAAGCTAAACAAAGGAGATTAGATTCAGGGATCTCTTTCTGAAGGGAAAAAGCAGGGGATACAATATAGAAATTATGGGATAAAAGGGTGGATTGTTGAGTCTACTTTTGAACAACTAGCCTCCAATATTTTACATTGATATGGATTTTTTGTATATTGATACAAGGCCATGTGCCCAGATTCTGCTTCAAAAACTAAAACAAATAAAATGTTAAAAGTGAACAGAATGAATAGCGCTGCAACATGGGATGTCAATTTCTGTTTTCTCCCGAGACAGGAGTCATTGCTCAATGAAACTGGGTCCACCAATGGCACCATGGCCTTCATTTCTATAACTTAGGGAGGACACCGGGATGTCTGGGGAGGCTCCTCCCATTGGCAGTTTGGGACTGAGCCCAGGCCTTCCTGCAAATGTTTTCTCTGCTCATCCCTCTCTTGAAAGGATCGTCACAAACCTCCTGACACACAGAGCCGGGTCTTGGGCAGCCATGACTAGCCCAAGAGCGTCTCTGACCTTGAACAGCCAATGTTGAGCAGAAAATAAAAGACCAGAACCCAGAAATGACAAGGATTTCGTTCACCAGAGTGGGACTGCGATGGGTAGTTAGTGAGTCTGCAGGGAAGGTGCTCGTGAGAGGAACATGTGTGCTGTGGATATCACTCTATATAAATAAAACACTGATGGCCAGTGACCAGGCAGGAAGTAGGTGGGACAAGGAGAGAGGAGAATTCTGGGAAGAAGAAGGCTGAGGGGGGAGACACTGCAGCCACCGCCAGGACAAGCAGCATGTAAAGACGCCGGTAAGCCACCAGCCACGTGGCAAGGTATAGATTTATAAAAATGGGTTAATTTAAGATAAAAGAACAGTTAACAAGAAGCCTGCCACGGCCATACAGTTTATAAGTAATATAAGCGTCTGAGTGATTATTTTATAAGTGGATTGTGGGACTGCGGGGCTTGGGGAACCTGGAGAGAAGCCCTCCAGCAACACCTGTGAGAGGGAAGGTGAGAGGAAACAGCAGGACCTGGGTCCAGACACCTCCTTGATGTCCTTTCTTCTGCCTTATCCTGTGAGTCAGGTGGCTTAAAAGAATCCTGAAAGGGAAGCAATGGTCGCTCCGCTCCGGGACGTGAGGAGCTCAGCAATGCGGAGACCACAGTGTGCTGGCTCTCCCCAGGACAGCCCCCTCAGTTAACTCTGTCCCCCAGTGGTCCGCACCTCACTGCTGCTCTAGTTCAAGCCACAGGACACGAGTAACCTTGCCAACATTTATCCTAAAAGGAAAGGAATCCAAAGGAAGCCATGCTTCAAGACAAATCAAAAACTGGCTTCTCTGTCTTGGCCAGATTCCACACCACCAGCACTGCCATCTCCCAACCGCGGCCTGCTGATGTGGCGTTAGGACACGGAGTGCTGGTGGTGGCCCTCCGGCTTGACACCATGGACAGCGGTGATCGGGAAGTGAGTTCTTTCCACATCACATGATGGTGTGAGTAGTCAGGCCCGTGCATCTCCTGGGGAAAGGGGCTGGAGGCAAAGCATGTCCTAGGTGTCCACAACCTCTCCCAGTTCTATGGATTCTCACAATAGGCCATGATGCTCAGAGCCCTGGGAAGTTGCCTAACTTAACAATCCACTGCCAGCACCTCCGTATCCCTATTCCCTGGCAGAATCCTTTGGCTCTTTCCTCTGGACTTCATTGGTCTTGAGCATGATGAAAGCAGAAATTATTTTTAATGAATATGATAAACAATGCATGCTAGTTCCATAGGCTCCCTCCATCCGCCTTACTTCCCCAGTTCTGCAAACAAGTGCAGATTTCACAGGGCCTGGGCAGGTTTTACAGAGCTCAAGTAGACTATGGCATCTGATAGGAAGGTGGGCAGGTAGCTCATGGGGAGATAGACGAGCTTGGCATCCCAGCCAGCCGAGTACCGGGTGCGAGGGTGACAGGAAGTCAGCGCGTGTTCCATGCAGTCCGTCACCAAAGTAAGGTCCTCTGAGCACGTCTCCATCAGTGAGTTCACTGCTGGCAGGTCTGTAAGAATGAGAAATTATTCTGGTAGACTACACACTCCACATAGGCGAGGAACCTGTGACCAACCCAGGAAACTTTCTGTAGAATCCATGCCTCCCACACTCAGAAGCCACGCCTCCCACACTCAGAAGCCATGACTAAGCCTAGCCTGCCCTAGTTCCTCAGGAAAGACTACAACCTCAGCTTAAAAGAAGAACCACACACACTCAGCCACCTGCGTCGCTGTTGAGAGAACTCTGGCTGAGTAGCTGGACGGTCTCTCCCAACACTGGAAACAAACCCAAGCTTATGGAAAGTGGCAGTCTGACGCCGCCACCCACCCCTGGCTTTATTTTCATCTGTGAGATCATGAAGGGCTCAGACAGAGCCCCATGTTCTAGAAGCCAGAACGTCTTTCTGTGACCAGAATCCCATAGGCTCCCAAGGAAAGGAGACTAAACATCTCCACTCTGAGAAAAATTAGCCCGGGCCAGGTTGTACCCGTGGCAGAAAGCACAGGAGACTCAGGATTTAGGACAAGGCTTTGCTTTGGTTCCTATAGGTCACTCACAGGATGACAAAAACTTCTCCCCATAGATCTCTTTGACTTCCGAGCTGGCCTGGTCAAATATCATCTTGAGAGCTGGTGAGACCCTGTCGTTACTGGACAGAGCAGTCTTGAAGCCTCCAGGCTCTATAATAGCCACCTTCACCCCAAAATAGGAGAGCTCCCTCCTGCAAGACAGCAGGCCAAGGTCAGACTTCAGAGGTCTTCTGAGGAAAATAATACATTTGACAATACAACATACCGGCATGGGCCTGTGGTGAGAAGAATTCAGAAGTCTGGGGACTGGCATGTGTGGGTATGAAGTGTGTGGTAAGGACATTGTCTCTGTGCTTTGGAACGTCACTCTAGATATTTAGTGTATGCAGCTCACTGCTTTAAATCCAGATATTTCTGTCCTATGACACCAGGTAGGACTTCTGTCCGTATAGAGCACACACAGTGCTGACTGGGCTTGCCTCCATCAGCTCCTCCTCATTCCTGGGCCCTGCCTTCACCTGCTACTGGCTTGGGGAATCTCAGGCCAGTTCCTCCCTGGCTCCTTCACACGTTTTCAGGGCGCTCTTCTGTGTAAGCAGTTGTAGTCCTCCAATTTGAGATCTTTTTGCCCTGCAGCTAGCAGGAAATCTAACCCAGTTAGCGACAGTGATGCACCAGCTTCAGCTGGTTGACCTGTGTGTGTGTGTGTGTGTGTGTGTGTGTGTGTGTGTGTGTGTGTGTCCCTGTATACATGTACATATTTATATGCCTGTCTAGAGCCCTCAGACTCTCGAAAAGTCACCCTGTGCTGGTCTGCCCAGTCATACTGCCAGGGCCGACCTGCCCTTTGCTCCAGGATGGCACAGCACTGAAGGCACTCTGCTAACCGTCACGCTGGGCCTGGCCTGATAACATTTTCTTACCCGGGAAGCCCATGTAACCAGGCGTCGTATTCACCTCAGACCCATGCTGCAGGGCCCTCTGCGAATCTGGTGATCAACGTGGTCACTACCGCTAAACATCCCTCAGTCTTGGCCGAGTTCTCTTCTGCTTACATTCCCCTTTCACTCAGTTGCTGGGGTTGTGGTTGTTGTTGTGGGGCTGTTTGCCCATCAGGGTCAAAACCTCATTGTGGTGCTAGAATATGAGAATTGTGGACCTCCACAAGAGCTTGATAAGGACTGGTTGAACTGAATATGATGCTCAACCCACCTCCGGGACATCCCCAACCTGAGCATCAAAGGGGGTGAGGAGCTGTACTGTTGGCCAAGTCCAGTGCAACCATAGACACTTGGCTGCTGTGCACAGGGCAGGACAAGTCTAAACGAACCCAGGCCTTGGTCATCTACCAGGGGTATGGAGAGGGACTTCCCAACAGATGACCACCACTCCAGAGAGAAGGTAACAGAGTCCCCCAAACAAGAAGGAAAAAACTCTTCATGAGGGGTTCTCAGAGGCTGTGGTCAAGAAAACACCCAGCTGAAGGTTCCCCATGGGACCCCCAACTCTTCATTACCTGAGGGAGTCCGAGAAGGCCTCTACACCATACTTGGAGATGCTATAACCACCACCAAAGAGAGACAGTCGACCCATAATGCTGGAGACATTGACCACACGGCCTCTTGCCTTCCTCACTAAGGGCAGCATGTTCAGGGTCACGTCGATCATGCCCAACAGGTTCACATCCAGCACCTTTGCAAAGTCCTCTTTGTTCAGCCACTCATTGAAGGCAAAGACAGCAATACCAGCATTGTTGACCAGGCCCCAGAGTCCTGGGAAGAAGAGAGAGTCACATTACACAGGTCTAATTGTGACTAAAATTCACATTACACTGTAATGTCCGTAAGACCATCTGGACAGGCATTGGATGGAGAACAGAATACAAGTAACACCATGGTGCCTGTGGGCTGGGGTTACCCATGCCGGAAGGCATGGCTCACAGCATGGATACCTTCCTCTTCTTTTGATTCTTGACGGTCACCAGCCACTTCACATTTGCTAATAGCAAGAACAGGTTCTGAAGACACATGATACCTCTGTTCATCTGGCCGCATGGAAACTGTGTTTGCGTTTCACAGGTTAACAATACCTGGCAGGTGAGGGGGAGAGGAAAAGACAGGGATGGCAGGGAAGAAAGGGCAAAAGGCACAGCTGAGATCCTAAAGAACTTGAGGAACATGAACTACAAGTCCTGGCTGGAGGAGGTTTGGGAAAACCTCTGTGTGTGTGCTTGGAAAGAAGTCGGCTTTGGCAGGTCCAACGTCAATATTGAACAATTTATCAAACTTGGTGTCTTCTACTTTAAAAAGCTATTAAGTTGTGGAGGAGGATATGGAAGAAGGGAGAGGGAGGAACTGTAGGGAAGAGCGAGGTGTTGGGTGGGATATAAAACAAATACATTGTATTGATGTATGAAATTACCAAAGGATAAATAGAAAGCCTTAAAAACATATTGAGCAACTTTCCTGGGATTCTTGCCACACGCCAGCCTGAAAGAGGAGGTAAAACTTCCTGCAAACAACAGGGCCTGAGCTCCACCATCTGCTCCAGAAAATAGTGCCCCTCTTCACACCCACCCACAGACCACCCTCACTCATCCTTTTTGGGCCCTCGTTGATGGATCTTCAGTAACCACTCTGCAAGATGTACCATCAGCTGTACAACAAAACAGCACATCAGCACTGCTAACCTCCATGCACAGAGAACTGGGGACTAGCTGATTTTAAGGAAAAAACCATATCATGTTTCGATCTGGCTCCATAAGTCAGACACCTCAGCTCAGAACCATGTGTTGCCCTTCTGGAGGTGATTGTTTAATCCAGGTATTTTATTTCTAGGATCTCAGCACATTCATGCATGCTGATAATTGAAATAAATAGGTTGCCAAGACAGTGCTTATGGCAAAACATAAATGTAGGAAACAAGCTGGGTATGATGGCACATGCAAGCAAGACCCTTTTACAAATAATAATAATAATAATAATAATAATAATAATAATAATAATAATAGAAAGTAAGTAAGAAAGGAAAAATATGTGCCAAGGATCCCAATATTCAAATTAAATTTGCACTGTTTTTTTCTTGCTACTAGTATAGAAAAGAAGAGCACCAGCAGTGGTGCCATACGCCTTTAATCCTAGGGCTTGGGAGACAGATGCAGGGGGGATCTCTGAGTTCAAGGCCAGCCTGGTCTATAGAGCAAGTTTCAGGACAGCCAGGGCTGCACAGAGAGACCCTGTCTGGAAAAACAAAACAAACCACAAAAGCAATCCCCTTCCTAGTATGTAGTTTCCCAAGTCAGTCCTTAAGCTTGTCATGGCCTGCTCTGCACACAGGAACCATCTTGTCTCCCTCCATAGAGGATGGCAGGTGACAAGTAGAACCATTCCAGCACGGCCCCAGATACCCTGCGCACACAGCCCAGGGCCAAGTCCATCCTCTCCTCCGGAAAGGGACCCTGCTCTAAGCTGGCACCCAGCATCCAGCAGTCTAGGTTTTCTGCACAGAAAAGATGACAGAGCACAGACAGGAAGGTGATGAGGTGAATCCTCCCCAGAGCACCTTCTTACCAAGACCAGAGAGCTTGGGAGACAGCAGGTAGGGGCTGGAGAAACATCAGGTGATGTTCAGGGGAGGGCAGGAGGCTGCTGGTACTTCAAGTCCCCCAATCCCCTTCAGGAATCTTTCCAGGGAATATGAAGGGGAGACTCCTTCACACAGAGACACAAACCAAGACACACACAGGAATCTCAATGGTACCTCTGTTCCCAACACGCTCCTTCACCCACTGAGTGGCTGCCACAACACTCTCTGTCTTGGTGACATTGAGGATCACCGTCTCCAGCCTGTCTGATGTCTTGCTCCTCAGCTCCTCAGCTCCATTTTCTGTCAGACATGCAGCCAGCACCCTCATGCCTCTCCTGTCCAGCTGTCTGGCCAGTAGGTTCCCAAATCCCGAGTCACAGCCCGTGATGAAGACATACTTGTCTTGGAGATGGCTCACCACCTTCCTCTCCCTGAACAAGCGCAGGAGGTTCCACAGGCCCAGGAGAACCGCCAGGTAGAGCCACATGGCTTGCAGAAGACAAGTGGAGAGCAAAGTTACTGAGTCAAAATGAGCCTGACATCAACTCGCACAGGAGAACTAGGCATGGAGTACTGCAGCCTTCTATCATGGAAGCCACACTTTCCTTTCTGATCACGGTTCTCTGGAATATTTAATTCCTGCCTGACCTCTGCTCTTTGAACTGCTTTTGGTCTTCTGATATCCAGTGCCCTTACTTGCTGCCAAAGCAAACGCAGCTTATTGTTACCAACACACCTCCTTTCTCTTAGGATCTTTGCTTTTGCTCATGTGGGAATACACGAATGTTTCCACACACATGCTCACTACAGTCAAGTCCCAGGCTCCCCTTGTGAAGACACACTCCAGTGCCCCACACCCACCCAGGGCTTTGTGAACACAGTTAGGTGTTATGGCCAACCTGCCCTTGGACTAAGGACATGTTTATGTGAAGATCCTGCCCTGAGCTCAGGTGTCCTCCCCAGGTTCCTCAGCCAGAATCTCTCCTCAGAAAACAAAGCTGCTCTCCTTGTCCAGGAGACACTAAAGAGAGGACAGGGCCGGCTGGTGACTTCCTGGTACAGCAGCTGCCTGGGAAGGAGGAGGGGCCAGCTACAAACAGGAAGCTGTCCTGGAAGGAAAACAAGGTAATGGTGGCTGGGACCCCAGACACATGACTCCCAGAGCTGATGTGGAGGAAGAAACAACTTTTACCTTCTCAAGAAGCCATCCTCGTTAGTTTTGTTGTTGTCAATTCTTGGCTTTTATTTTATTTTATTTTTTTTTTATATATTTTTAAAAAGATTTATTTATTTATTGTGTATACAGTGTTCTGCCTGCATATATGCCTGCAGGCCAGAAGAGGGCGCCAGATCTCATTACAGGTGGTTGTGAGCCACCATGTGGGTGCTGGGAATTGAACTCAGGACCTCTGGAAGGGCGGCAGCGAGTGCTCTCAACCTCTAAGCCGTCTCTCCAGGCCCCGTTTCTTTGTTTTTATTTTGTCAACGGACACAAGCCAGAATCGAAGACCCTCAACTGACAAAATGCTCCTGTGGGATTGCCCATAAAGCAAGTCTGGGGTGGCATCTTCTTGATCGTTAATTGAGAAAGGAAGGTCCAATCCCCTATGGGCAGGGTCACCCCTGGACAGGTGGTCCTGGGCAGTATAAAAATGTGGGCTGAGTTAGCCAAGAGGAGCAAACCCCGCTTTCTGCTACAGTTCAGGGCTCCAGGTTCCTGCCTGGGGTTCCTGCCCTGGCCTCCCTTTTTTTTTGGGGGGGGGGGTTCGAGACAAGGTTTCTCTGTGTAGCTTTGTGCCTTTCCTGGGACTCACTTGGTAGTCCAGGCTGGCCTCGAACTCACAGAGATCCGCCTGGCTCTGCCTCCCGAGTGCTGGGATTAAAGGCGTGAGCCACCACCGCCCGGCCCTGGCCTCCCTTTATGCAGCCTGCCAACAGGAAGGTGAAATAAACTCTTTCCTCCCCATGTTGCGTTCAGCCATGGTGTTTCAGCACAGCGACAGAAGACTGCTGAGGACAGACATCTTTCTCTTGTTGTATGGATTCAACTGGACATACGTGTAGTTATCTTGAGTTGTAACCACCATGAACGACCCAGACTAACCTGAACCAGGATTTCTTGTGTAATTTCCCACCAAACCTTACTTACACAAAATATCTAGAGATGCTTGGAGCTTTGCATCTGGTCCCTGGCTCTAGGGACAATGCCTGACTGAATCTCTGATTCCAGCTCAAAATACACCAGGTACCTTCAAGCAAAAATACAGACACATTCCTCCTTATTTATGATTTTCACCAATTTTTAACTCAACTTGCATAAATCAAAAATAATCTTGTCACTTTCAAGGGTCAGATTGATGTCAAGAAATGCCCCAATGCAGTGTATACTCTACACAAACTTCATCTGTCTGCCTTTCTTTGTGAGGTCTCATAGCATCTCATGTCTGAGCCTCAGTCCCTAGGACTCACTAGTTCTAGAAAGCAGGGGGAGCCCATCATTTTGCCCTATCTCCTCCATTTTTTAGGCCTTCCTTGTGTGGCCATACACATAGAATCAAGGCCCCTCAGTCACTAAGGGTCTGAAAACAGTGGCCTCTCATGGGAACAAGGACCACAAAGTCAACAGGTTTCCCTGAAACTAATCCAGACACAGAGGTCCATAAGAGAACACACCCCATAGGCGCTGCCCAGCGTGTGTTACATGTGCACTAAGGAGTTTCCCCCCAAGGGTCCTAATGCAGGGCTAGAGTCTGGATCCCATGGAACTGCCCCTTGCAGACTCTACAGCAAAGCAGAGGACACCATGTCTCACAGGAGACGAACCAAGAAGAGCAGGGAGCTAGAAGAGTTGGGAGAGAGAGGAAGACAAAGTTTCATGGCTCCGAGCAGCTTCCAAATGCCTTCAGGCATCAATTCTCTAAAGGGTAAGTCATGCCATAGAAGCAGGTAGCCTGTATACAAGAGCTCAAGTGTGTGTCTGCCCCAACCAGAGAGGGGAGGACGGTGGGACAGACTATAGCTCTACCTAAGGACAGCTTTGCTCATCAGCAGGAGTGAACTGGGACCTGGAGCTGGGTTACTCTTCTTTCAAGGTGGGTAAGTAGCTGCTCCCACTCTTGTTTCTCATCCTCACCTGCTACTGCCCCGCCCCCACCTCACCCTGCTCCTCAATAAACACAGACATTTGAATGCTAGATCCTGGGACTGAAGAATGTTTGGGAATAATTGTGGGGAGTGGTCTTGTTGGAAGAAGTGTGTCACCAGGAGCTGGCTTTGAGGTTACAAAAGACTCCCTCAGCTCTGTTCCCTGCTTCCTTGAGATGTGAGCTCCCAGCTCCTCCAGCTCCCTGCCTCCAGGCCTTTGCTCTGCCACCATTGACCCGTTGGAACCCAAACCCAGTTAGGTGCTTCCTTTTGTCATTTATTTTGTTCATGGAGTTTTATTGCAGCAGTAGAAAAATCACTCCAACACACCCTATCCCTATTCCAGCATCTTATCTTTCTACTGCTCCAGAAATAGTTGCTAATCAAAGCAATAAGGACAAAGGGACCCTAAAAGTTCTGAGTAGCCAAGGGTACCTCAAAACCCTAGGGCCCTGATTTAAATATGGCTAAAAGGATCAATTTTATTTTATGTGTAGATTTATACAATTAAATAAATTGTTTTCCCATTGATTGAGTTCACTCCTTGGTCAGTTATGAAAGTACCTTGCCTACAGATTCTCTGGTCTTTATATTCTGCTGACTTAGTTGTCTACTAACTGCTAATATTTATATAACCATACAACAAAGTTTGAAATGAAAAAAAAAAGTGAACACTGGGACTTCCTTAACAAAGGGAGCCTGAAGGTGCATTTCCCCCCAGTGAACACATGTCCCTTCAACTGTGAATTCCCTAGCACCTTCTATTCGTGTTGAAATCCACTCCTCACACCTGCTGACCCTTCTTACTCACCCTGACAGCAACACACACTCCTGTTGTTGACAAGGGCTTCTAGAACACAGCAGGATCCAGATCAGTCCCTGGATTTCCAGATAAAGTCAGTGAGAATAGGAGTCTGGGTGTGACTCCGTCATCTGGAGTCACAGGGCTGAAGAGAAATCCTCAGAGACACCTCCCTGTCCTGTGGAGCTTCCCCCAGCCCATCCATCCCTCCACTGTGATTCCTGCACAGACAACTGACAGTGCCCAGTGGTCCTCTTCAGTGTCCTGGGTAGGGGGCTCCTTGTCCCATTCCAGGGCTGAACTTGTGAGGGTCTCAACACTCCAGCTGTCTGATCTCTGGGCTGCAGTGCTGAGGCAGAATCTGAGCTGAACCATCTGCTGGGATCAAGACTCCAGAGGAGTGTAGCTCAGCCAGGTGAGAAGCACTTCTCCAGTGAAGGCCAGGCATCCCCACCCACCCCACTCTTTCTTCTGCATGCAGGGAGGGGAGGGATGGAGTCTAGAATCGGTGATGCAAAGGGTGGGGAACAGGCCACTGTGGAAGCCTTTTCCAGTCCTGCCCACATGCAGCCCTTGTTCAGTCTTTACTGGGGACTTAGAAATGAAGGAATATCGTATTCTAATGGCTGAGGATCTAGGGTTGGAGAAATGATTTGGGGGTTTATAAAGTATAGTCCGCATGCAGGGAATGAGTAAGACATGAATTTGAGGTATATATAGTGTGTTTCTCAGCAAAGGGAATTAATGAGACAGCTTTGGTGGGATCTGAAGGGTCCCTCACAGGTCCCGCTGAGTAGACTCCTGTCTTCACTCAACAAAGAAATCTGGAAGGAGGAAGAAAGTGGCCTCCTCCCAGGGTGCGGCACTTGGACTTGGACCACATTGTGGATACTTCCTTCCAATTACACTGTGTTCAAGTCACATGGTGCTCCTCTTTGCAGGCCATAGGTCTGTCCTTGGTGCTGGCCCTTCCCCTATGGAGCCCCGCGTGAGGGACAGAAACTTGTTCTCTCATGCTTGTCTGTGCTCTGGAGAGAGTTTCTGAGATGGGTCCATCCATCCTGATCAGGTTCCTCACAGTCTACAAAGTGGAGAAATGCTACTGATTTTTCTAAAATGTGTGTGTGTGTGTGTCTGTGTGTCTGTGTTTATGTGGGTGTACAAAGGGGGCAAATCCAGGAGGCTTTAGAATCAGGCTGGTCTTCCACTCACAATCATCCTCCTGGTTCAACTTTGGAGAATGCTAACATTGCAGGCGTGACCCACCATGCACTATCTTGCTGTCTTTCCGGGGAGAACATGAGCTGACCTGAATGAACCACACAGGAGCATTTGGAGACTCTTAGCCTTTTGTAGATTAGACATCCTGTTCCTTCACTGTTCTGATGCCCTGAGTTTTATGATGAATTGCTATTTTATTATCATTTGTAATGCTAGTGTTTGTATGTGTCAATCAAACAAAAATAACAGCATGGCTTGGTGGCACACCTTCATAATCCCAGCACTGGAGATGCTGAAGCAATAAAGAGGAACAGGAAACCCTGAGTGGGTTCTGAGTGAGTGTGTACTGTTGACCCGGGCACCACCATGACAAGGAACAAGGCCTCAGACCCAAGGCAAATTGGCAAAACCTTTCCATTTATGGGTCAGGCTCAGAAGTGGCAAAGTTTCTTCCGCTGGTCCGCATTCAGGTGTTTATGGATGATGGATCAGTGTGAGCAATAACAAGCAACTGCAGCTTCCTGGAGGTTCCAGCCTGAGACCTTCAGTCCTCCTGCAGAGACTAGCCAGCCCCTTCCCCTTTGCTGTTCACAATAAACATGCTCAGGGTGCAGGTTGCAGAGGAAGTAGCTGAGGCTCCATCAGAGCACACACAGGCCACCGGAAGCCAGTTTTCTGTACATGTGTCTGTGTGTCTGTCCTTTCTACATTCCCTCACTGACCCTCAAAGCCCCTTTGGGTTTCAGACCTAAGCCAGATGTGCTGTAGCAAAGGGAGACATTCAGAAGGTCATGATGTACCTGTGTGACATGGTGAGTCCCAGATTCAAATGACCTAAAGATTAACTACAAATATGAACAGTTTAGACATAGGGACACCTGATACACCACTAGCTTCTCATCTAGAGGACCCAAATTTTGTTCCCAGTCCACAGTTAGGCATCTCCTGACTGCCTGTAACTCCGGTTGCAGGGGACACAATAATATGGACTCTATGGGTACTTGTAGGAATTTAGCAGAGTCACTGTATCTGGGGTAGACATTAGAATGAACAGCTGTATTCTAGAAGTACTTTAACCTTGAAGAACCCTTGTGAAAATAAGTGTTTTTTTTAATGTTTGTAGGATTTTTTACTGAAGGGGCATTGCAGCCATCCCATGGCTTTGATCACAGGACTTCTCAGGCACACCTGAGGCTCTTGTATTATTGTGTATTGCAAATGATACATAATAAAAGTTTAAAGTCATGGGGGAATGTAATGTTCTTTTTAGTAAGACATGTAAATTAGATTAGAGATCTTGGTATAGGGTAATACTTTATGTAACTATCATTAAATATGTCTTAGTACAGCTGTTTGGGGTTTAGTCCATCAGAGAACCTAGACCTTCCTGCAGCCACATAGGCCTTAAAATTTCATCTTGGAGTGCTTTCTTTCTTCAACCAAATCATGCTACATGGTGCACCGGACAGGTACTCCTGTGTAGTGGGTAGCCATTCCAGCTTTAATCTGGAAGTTCCAACCCCCATTGAGGCTTCGACAACTGTCACGCCTACAAGTCGGGTCCAAGGGAGGACCCTGGAGACCCGAGATCAGGATTGGCCAGCTCACTCTCTGTCCTTGGACCCTGGACAGTGGAGGTTGTCTGAGCAGAGCTCCAGAGAACACCGCTGGACAGAGATACACCTTTCCCAGAGCCCGTGACCTATCTATCCCTTCATTTGTAAGTTACCCACTAAATAAATCTTCCTTTTAACTACGTGGAGTGGCCTTAATAATTTCATCAATACTCCCACACTCAGGGTTTACACACACACACATGCATACAGATAAATAAGAAACAAATCCTTAAAAATAAGGTAAGTAAAATGGATGACCCTGAGACATGGAAGATCAGTTTGTATTTTCACCCATAATGGCGACCTTTGTTTAAACATAGTAGTTTCCCCTGTGGCTCTATGTCCACTGTATTCATACAGACTGAAGGACAGTCAGGCCCCTATGGATGTTCTTCCCAATGACAAGTTTGTCCTGATCCCAGGAATCTTCCTTCTCCTGAGGATCTGCTCCCTCACACTACACTCACATACCCCCAGCTACAAAAACAGATGTAGGCTTCACAGAGCTTTGTCAGGCTTCACGAAGATCCAGTAGACCATGGCATCCACAAGAAAGGTGGGCAGGTAGCTCACAGGGAGGTAGAAGAGCTTGGCATCCCAACCAGCTGAGTATCGAGTGCGAGGGTGACAGGAAGTCAGCGCGTGCTCCACGCAGTCCGTCACCAAGGAGAGGTCCTCATTACAATTTTGGTCCAATGACTTTAGCATTGAGAGATCTGTGCAGAGCGAGAAGTAATTCAGCTGCTGTTCACCTACACCTCTCCTGCTCTAGTCCAAGTTAGAGGAAAGTTTCTCTTGACCCCATGATCCTACATCAGATGCCATGCTAACACTGTCCTGTCCCAGGTCCTCAGGGGGACCAGAACCCAGCTTCAAGGAAGAACTGTGCACATTCACCACTGGTTTCTGAGTCAGCTCATGGAAAGTACTGTCTAATTCCTCCTCCTCCTGTCCCTGACCTCACTCACAGCTTCATGGTGATGAAAGGTGCAGATGAACAGGAGAGCCATGTTCTGACTGTCAAGATTCTTTTTCTGAGAATATACACACTCACAACAAGAAAATGGGTCTAATTTCTTTGAAGAGTAAGAGCAATGGGTTAGTACTGGCAAAATGAACAGGAGACTTAGGATTCAGGATCAAAATCTGTTGGGTCCTCACAGCTACTTACTTGATGCCAGGAAGTTCTCGCCATAGATCTCTTTGACTTCTGAGCTGGCCTGGTCCCACATCATCTTCATATTTGATGATAACCTGTCACTATTGGTTATATCAGTTTTGAAGGAACCAGGCTCTATAATAGCCACCTTCACCCCAAAATAGGAGAGCTCCCTCCTGCAAGACAGACAGACATCACAAAGGTCAGATGATTATCTGTAAAAGATGTCACCATAAGGGTTCAGTGACGTGCCAACAGGAGCCTGTGGTGAGGAGAGGTCACCGTTGTGGATCTGGGTTGTGCAGCAGATGGGAATTAAACTCCTGGTGAGGACATTGCCTCTGTGCTTTGGAATGTCACACTAAGAGTTTGGTGTGTGTAGCTCACTGGTCTAACACTAGGCCTTCTGTTCCATGACACCATTAAGACCTCTCTCCATGAACTGCAGATGCAAAGGGTCACCATCTTGCCCGAGTCACCTCCACCTCACTCCTAAGTCTCAGTCCACCCCACTGTCCCAGGAAGCACTCAGGACATCTCTCTCTTTGTTCCTGCAGGTGTCTTAGAGAGCAAGACCCTGCCTGCCACTTCCTCACATTCTCAGCCTCCCTGTTCCCTCCAGAAGGGATGTACCTGCCCCAGTGACTCCCATGTTTCAATCCCTTTAAAGTGTTTTACTGCTGACAGTATGAAACACATACTGTCCAGTGCCCTCAGTCTGTCCACAAGTCTACCTCAGCCCATCCAGTGACCATCCTCCTTCCATATCTGGTCTGTCCTTTCCCCAGGGAGGATCCACTGACACATACATGTTCCAGGTTTCTATGTTCAACCTTTACTCAGCTGCAGCCCAATCCTGCTATAGGACCCTGACAAATCTGAGGACTACCATGGTCCACACAGCTGACTGCACCATGGCCACTCCAAGGGAAGAGCACAGTTCTTCTCAGTCTCCTCTCTCACTCTCTAAGTTGCCATAGTCTTTAGTTCAGGTCAAAACATTTCTGTTTGGTGGAATGTGTTGATTGTGGACTCTACAGGGACCCGATATCTATCTCTCAATTTGAATGAGATGTTCAGCCCCACTCAAAAACATGTTTATCATCATAGAGTTCAGGGGTCTGAATTCTTCACTCAAAATACTCAAACGCTCAATTCTACCTCAGTAACGTCCCCTAGTGCCCTCAGTCTTTCATGGCAGGAGAAGATGAACTACACTCAGGTCTTGTCCTGCCCCCTGCTAGAAACATGGAAAAGTGCTTCCCATGGATGATTGAATAAGGAGAAGGTGAGACAGCCCCCAACCAGAGAGAGTCCTCTCCATGATGGGATTCTAAAGGCCATGATCAAATAAAACCTAATGCCAATGCTTCCCTCAGGTGCCCACATCCCTGTCCAATACCTGAGGGAGTCCGAGAAGGCCTCAACACCATACTTGGAGATGGGGTAAGGACCACCACCAGAGAAAGACATTCTGCCCATGACGCTGGAGACGTTGACCACACGGCCCCTTGCCTTCCTCACTAAGGGCAGCATGTTCAGGGTCACGTCGATCATGCCCAACAGGTTCACATCCAGTACCTTTGCATAGTCCTGCTTGGTCAGCCACTCACAGGGACCCCAGGAGATGGATATGCCAGCGTTGTTGACCAGGCCCCAGAGTCCTGGGGACAGTGGGAAGAAGAGAGAGTCACACAGCGCAGGTATAGTTATGGTGAAATGCACATTCAACAAGGTGAGACCACATAGACATGTGTGTACTGGAGAGTAGATGCAATGAGGAACAGCATGACCTCACCAGGGCTGGTGACCCATCCCAGAGGCTCTAGGCTCACAGAGTGACACCTCCCTCCTTTAGGTCTTCATGGCCCAGATCCCTGCCTGGGAAGCAGGAAGCAGTCACTGTCACTCGCTAGTTATAAAAATGGGTTGTGAAGACATGTTTATCTGGAGACCATGAAACTATGATTGTGTTTTACCGATTATTTTCATCCTTGAAGATATTTTATTCTTTCACTTGTGATGGTTTGGATATAAATGTGACCCTGAGGCTCTTAGATTTGAAAACATGCATTTGGGAAACAGCACTTCTTGAGAGGGATTAGGGGGTGTGGCCTTGATAGAGGAAGTGTGTCACTGGGGGTGGTTGGGCTATGGGGTTTCAAAAGCCAAAGCCAGACCAGAGTCTCACTCTTCCTGCTGTCTGGAAGGAGACATGTAGAACTGATCTGGATGTGGAACTCCCAGCTCCTTCTCCTGCACCATGTCTGCCTGTGGGCCACCAGGCCTCACACCATCCTGATAATGGACTAAACCTCTGTATTATAAGCAAGAACCAATTAAATGCTTTCCTTTATAAGAATTACCATGGTCCTGGTGTCGCTCCACAGAAATAGAATACTGACTAAGACACACTGCTGCCTTTGTCTTTTAAATAGCAAAGGAAGACAGTTATGAGGAAGGATTAGTGAGAGAGGTAATAGGGGAAAATACAAAGTAGAAATGAAAGAAAAGACAAAGTTAATATCCAGGCGAAAGTAGGTTGAGAACCAAACAAATGTGGCCTTGATTGGGGAGATTTTCAAAAGCAGTACTGCTTTTTATGGCTCTGATGAAGCCAGTCTTGCGAGGTCTAGCATCAATATTGAGCAGTTCTCCTCAGATGCTTGCAAAACCCAGGGACAGGATGAGGGAGGAGACAATGCTTGCTGACCACCAACAGCCCTGAGGCTCCACCCCGAACCCCAGAAAATGGTGCCCTTTCTGGAACCTCATGTACAGGCTCCCCTTCCTCATCCCCTTTGGTCTTTATGTCTTGGATCCCCAAGTACCCACTCAGGAAGGTTTACAACTAAACACCATTACCACAGTGTCAATTTCTATGCAGAGTGCATTGAAGAGTGGTTCATTGACATTAAGCATGGCATTTGCTCATTCAAAAAAAAAAAAAAAAAAAAAAAAAAAAAAAAGCTCAGTAAATCATATGGATCCTTGGCTCAAATGCATGTCTTGTCCCTCTGGAGACCCATATTCTATTATCAAGTTTTTTTGTCTTTTCTTTTGAGAAGCCATAGAAATCTACTTCTATAGAAGCTTCCTAAAATACACACATATGTGAGCAGAATTTAAATGGAGTCGCCATAGGATGGGGAGACGATCCCCATCCTTGACATCTTATGCCACCAAATATAACCTCCAGTGCCAGTAATGGGTTACATCCCGTTGAGTCATTGGTCAAAAGGTCTCCATGGAGCCACACTCCCAACCCTCATCACAGGCTATTGCCAAGGCCACTCATTGTTCTCCACAACCTGATAGTAAGGACATATTTCAGAAGATGATAGTTACTTATGTCATCGAGCAGGGAGAGGTTGAGCAGGTGCTCAACCAACAGCTTCACCCCTACTGATTAGCAATCAAGGTGCCAGAAGACACTCTGTACACTCCCAGAGGGAAAGGCAATCACCAGGATCACCCAGCTACAAACCCTGTGACCTACAACTGTGATCTGCCTGTAAGATCTACTGCACAGTAGAGGCACAAATGACCTGGAGTAACTAGCACTTTCTGATTAGTTTGAAGGCCACAAAGATACATGCTCAACTACGTTCATAACAGCACTATTCGTAATAGCCCAAACCTGGAAACAACCTAGATGCCCGTCAACTGAAGAACGGATTAAAAAAATGTGGTACATACACACAATGGAGTACTACTCAGCAGAGAAAAACAATGACAGCATGAAATTTGCAGGAAAATGGGTGGAACTAGAAAATAACATCCTGAGTAAGGTAACCCAAACCCAGCAGGACAAACATGGTGTGTACTCACTCATAAGTGCATACTAGATATAAAGCAAAGAACAATCCGACTGCAACCCACAGAACCAGGGAGGCTACACAGGAGGGGGGACCCTAGGATGACTGTGGCTTATAATAAGTTTTGGTTTTACCCAATCACTGGGCAAGCCTCAGTGAAACATTTCACTATTAGGATAAGAATTTGTACTGTATCAAGCTGATAACAGAAAAATAATTAAATTAATAAATATAATGAAAGAAAGAAATTAATTAATTAAAAGCCCCCCCCCAAAAAAATAAAACCACTCTATGAGGTGGAGTCCATACCTGACTCTGCATAGGAGTCAGAAACATCAGACCAGGTAGGTCATGGGCCTTGGGAAAACCTAAGAACATTATCTTGCTCAAGGAATATACTGTAAAATGTGTCTTAATACATTATCACTACACTCATGACCAGTGCCTTGCACAACACTCATCAGAAGACACTGGTCTTGCAATAGATGAGAATGAGCACAGAGTCACATGACTGGACAATGTGTAGAGAGTGACAGACTTTGGAGCACTCAGTCCTAAAAGGAAATCTTCATCAAAGCCTTCACCTCAAGGCTCAGGGGTCTTTGAAGATGAGGAATTGGGAAGATTTTTAGAGCCAGAGGTGATGGAAGACTTTAATTAACTGTCTTGTGGACACAACAGGATGAGGCACACATAAACTCACAGAGGTTTTGGCGGCACACATAAGGCCTGCTCAGATTCTAGACGGTGACCCAGCACTGAGAAGGGGCAGTGGACACAAGGTCCCACCTCTAACCAAGAAGCAATCTGTAAGTGACACCTGCTGGCAAAGGGAGCAAAAGTGTTCTCAACTGCAGTGACATTAGAGACTCATACACAGGATTTAGTCAGCTAACACAAACCAATCTCCAAGTATTAATTTTTTAAGGGCGGTGCTTCATAATATTTTGTTCTGTATTTTTTTTTTGTCCTGTGGTTGTCTATTTCAACTGATTTTCATTTTGAGTTTTTATTTTGTTCTTGTTTTTATTTTCATGAGCAAGACAAAAAGTACATGAAGTTGGATGAGTAAGGACGTGGGGAGAATCTGGGAGTAGTTTGAGAAAGAGAAGACCTGATCAAAATATATTGCATGAGAAGAATTAATAAAAGTATGAAAAGGGATCTTTTATTCCTATGATCCTAAATTACGATGCTTGCAGACTTGGGAATTGAGCAGAATTTCCCCAAAAGAGTTTTGACAATAAATATAAGAAACAAGCTGAGCGTGGTCGCACATGACTGCAATCCTGGTACAAAGAGGTTGAGGAGGAGGGACATGGTTCATGGCCCCATACCAACATCCTGCCTCAATATCCAAGACAAATAAACACCACAGCACCAACTATTCCAATACCCATCCCCAGGCATGGTGAAAAGGGTGGGGCTTGGTTAAGGGTCAATTTCTTTTAATTCGTTGAATATTATTATTTGAATAAATGTATTTCAAGTTGTAAAATTGCTTACTTTTTTAAAGTGAAAAGAACACATGTATATTGTTTGGTTCAGATAAAACTGTTACTAGTATTCATCCACTGGAAAGTAAATTGTATGTTAACTGTGGCTGGATATGCTCAAGTATTTAGAACAACAACCACATTTTTAATGTTTTAAATAACTTAAGCTTTTCATACTAACACAAACAGTGGAGAGAGAGAGGAAGGGAGAGAGAAGAAAGAACAGAGGCTGGTGTGTGTGAGTGTGAGAGAGAGAATCCCCTTCCTACATCTGACTGAACTAAGGCATTCCTCCAGTGTGGGGTATTGGCCTTAAGCATGGCAGTGGCCTTGGCTCCCCATAAAGGATCCCAGGTGGAAGGTGAGACCAGGGTCCAGTACTGAGAGTGGAGATGCATCTGACCCATGCCCAGCCAGCTTCACACAGAGCCAGGGCCCCAACCTCCTCACTGTCTCTAACCTGGCACTCAGCAGCCAACAGTGCAGCCTTTCTGCATACAGGGACAGAAGAGGACAGACAGAAGTGTGGACATGAAATGACACAGGACACCAGCTGACCAAGAGTAGAGAGCTTGAAGGACCAAATGTAGGAGTAAGAGGAAGTCCTGACATGCTGGAGAGAGAAAGAGTCTGTAGACATTAAAATTCCATCCCCACCCCCATTGGGAATCTTTTCAGGGCTACACAGGCATTCCCTTCACACAGAGACAAAAACCAAGACACACACAGGAATCTCAATGGTACCTCTGTTCCCAACACGCTCCTTCACCCACTGAGTGGCTGCCACAATACTCTCTGTCTTGGTGACATCGAGGATCACCGTCTCCAGCCTGTCTGATGTCTTGCTCCTCAGCTCCTCAGCTCCATTTTCTGTGAGACATGCAGCCAGTACCCTCATGCCTCTCCTGTCCAGCTGTCTGGCCAGCAGGTTCCCAAAGCCAGAGTCACAGCCCGTGATGAAGACATGCTTGTCTTGGAGATGGCTCACCACCTTCCTCTCCCTGAACAAGCGCAGGAGTTTCCACAGGCCCAGGAGAACCACCAGGTAGAGCCACATGGCTTGGCAGAGGACAGGCACATAAAGTCTGTGCTAAAGTGAGCCTAGCCTCTATTCACAGAGGACAAAGTAGACACTGAAGATTCCAGAAAACACGGAGGAACAGAGTCTTCTAACAGGGAGTTCACTCGTTGTTCCCTGTCCTCTGCCTGTTTGATATTTATTCATACCTCACTTCTCTGATCTTTCACCTGTTTGCTCAACTGATACATAATGGACTTTGGCATTTTCTTTCTTTGCTGCCAAAATATATGCCATAATTTCCCACAAGCCTTACTCTCAAGCTCTAGAGTAGTGTGTGGAACTTTGCATCTGCTTCCTGGCTCTAGAGTTGTGCCCAACTAATTCTCTGATTGCAGATCAAAATAAAACAGGCACCTTCCAGTAGAGACGAAACCATGTTTGCCTTACCCATGTCATCCACCACTTTCTGGCCCAGTGTGTAAGGATCAAACGGGCCTTATTGCTCTCTTGTGTCAGCAAGTCCTACAACACAACGTGCACACATCTGTGGGTCTTTTTCTTGACTTTTAATTGATGTGAGACGGGCCAGCCCTCTGTGGGTGGAGACACTCTGAGCAGGTGGTCCTGGGTTGTGTGAGAAAGCCAGATGAACCACCCATGGAGAGCAAGCTAGAAAGATGTATTCTTCCATGGTCTCTGCTTCATTTTCCTCCAAGTTTCTGCTCTGAGTTCCTGCTCTCCAAGCCAGATAAACACTTCCTCTCTCTAAGCAGCTTAGTGTGTCATCATACAGCAGGAAGGCAGACTCAGGTCAGTCTTGGTACCAGAGGTGGGGCATCACTCTGATGGCCCTGCACACATCACTGTCTGTGAGGATTGTGGAAGGATGTTGGAATTTGAGCTGAAAGGCTCTTGAAAGCTGGGAACTTAATGGGCTGTTCTGTGGGGGTTGAAGAGAAGGATGCAGAAGGACGTTGTTGTCTTTTTCCCATTGTATATTTTGGTTTCTTTATCAAACACCAGGTGTCCATTGGTGTGTGCACTTATGGTTGGGTCTTTGATTCCATTCCATTGATCAGTCTATCTGTTTTTATGCCAACAGCATGCAGTATTTATGGTTATATCTCTGTAGTAGTGCTTGAAATCAGGGATGGTGATTCCTCCAGAAGTTCTTTTTTTGCATAGATTGTTCTAGCTATCTTGTGGGATATTGGGGGCGGGGCGTTGGTTTTTGTTTTGTTTTGTTGTTGCTGTTGTTTGCTTTTCTGTATGAAGTTGAGTATTGTTCTTTCCAGGTATGAAAAGAAGTGGGTTGGAATTTTGATGAGGATTGCATTGAATCTGTAGATTGCCCTTGGTAAAATGGGCATTTTTACTATGTTAACCCTAGCAATCCATGAGCTTGGGAGATCTTTCCATCTTCTGATATCTTCTCCAATTTCTTTCTTCAAAAGCTTAAAGTGATTGCCATACAGGTCTTTCTCTTGCTTGGTTAGAGTTACCCTAAGGTATTTTATATTTTCCCTGGCCATTGTGAAGGGTGTCATTTCCCTGATTTTTTTCTAAGCTCATTTATCATTTGTATATTGGAGGCCTGATGTTTTTGTTACTTGTTTGTTGTTATTGTTTTTGAGTTAATCTTGTATCTGGCCACTTCCCTGAAGATGTTTATCAGGTAGGAGTTCCCTGGAAGAATTTTGGGGGTTGCTCATGTATACTACCATATAATCTGAGAAGAGGAATCCTTTGACTTTTTCTTTACAGTAGCCCAAAGACCTAGCTAGGACAGAACCACACAGGACTGGGGAAACAAACAAACAAACAAAAATCCAAGTGAGTGAAATGATTCTTAATGATATTCTGCTGTAATCATAGACAGGGGCAGAGCATAATACAATCATCATCAGAGAGGCTCTATCCAGCGACTGATAGGAGCAGATGCAGAGTCCAACAGCCAAACCTCAGGCTGACCTCAAAGAATCCTGCAAAAAATGGGGAGGAAGGATTGTAGAGCCAGAGGGATCAAGGAAACCACAAGAAAACCCATGAAATCAACTAATCTGGGTTCATAAGAGCTCATAGAGACTGAACCAACAATCAGGGAGTCTGCATGGGTCTGACCTAGGCCCTCTCCATATATTATCGTGGTAAAGCTTGGTCTTCTTGTGGGATTCCTAACAGTGGGATCAAGGGCTTTCTCTGACTCTTTTTGCTGCCTTGGGGACCCGTTTCCTCCTACTGAGTTGACTTGGCCATCCTAAATATGAGGAGAGATGTTGTGGAATATTACTTATCTAGGCAAAGTTGTGTTACATTTGTGTATGTTGTAAAATACTGCTTTAACTCTGTGAAGGTGTGTTACATTTGTTTATGAGTCTTTTGTTTAATGATGTAAAGATGTGTTACATATTTTCCTGCATTTGTTAACTATGTAAAAATGTGTTGCATTTTTTGACCTTGCCTGCCTCAGGCACCTGATTGATCTAGTCAAAAGCTAAAAGACCAATGACTTGGCAGGAGTGGGATGGGTGGGGCTGGTGGACAGACACAATAAGTAGGAGGAGAGAAGAAATGAAGGAGAGAGCAGAGAGTGAGGAAGAAAGAGAGTGAGACTCCTGGGGCTGGAAGCCAGGGGCACCAGACACCAGACACAGAGGAAAGTAAGATACATAGAATGAAAGAAAGGTAAAAATCCTTAGGACAAAACAGTGGGTGGTGCCACCCTTGGGTTGTGTTTAAAGCAGCTGAGCCTGCCATGGAGAGCAAACCCGTGAGAAGCGTCTTTCATGGTGTCTGTCTCAGTCTCCTTCCTCTAGACTCCAGCCTTGAGTTCCTGCCCTGACTTTCTTCAGTCATGGACTGTGCCCTGGAAGTATGAGTCATATAAGGTTGCTTTTGGTCAGTGTTGTATCACAGCCACTGAGAAACGGCCTAGGAGGACCCGATCATCTTCCGGCCTCTCCTTCTGCTCCTCCTCCTCTAGCTGGTCCTGCTTTGGCTCCAGCTCCCCTTTCTTCTGCTATTTCTCCACCTTCCCCTTGTTTGTGGCTTTCCTGCTTCTGCTCCTTGATGTCCTTCTGCTTGTCCTGCTCCAGCAACAGCTGTCAGGACTTCCCTAGGATGCTCATTGGGACAACTCATGGGGGTCTCAAGTGGGTACCCCAAGAACCCAGACTCCAGTCCAGTTGATGCAACAGCATGAGGAGTTTATTGAAGCTTCTATACAGAAGGGCAAACTCTGCTCCTAAGAGCAAGAATGTCATCTTACTGCAGCCACATGGGGGCTTTTAAAGGAAAAACCCACAAAAGCCAAAAGATTACAATTCCCATACAGTTTCATTTCACAAGATCATGGTCCAATCACAGAGTGATCATAGAGGGCGTACAGTTATGTAAACCTCAAGGTGGGTATCAGGGTGGGAGTGGAGTTTACACAAAGGTCACAGTGGTCTTTCCTGGAACACCTGCAACTATCCCAGTCACAGTTGAGCACATCTCTTAACAGAAATATCTTTACATTGTTACATTGTCACAGGGGAGGTTGAGTAATGGCTGAGTCAGGTTGCCCTTGGAACTAGTTTTCTTTTTAGTTCCTTATTCTCCTGGGACTTGAGGGGTGTGAGCCTGAAGGGTTAGGGTCTTTCATTCCCCCATTTTCTTTTGGCAAATTTTAATCTTAAAATTATGGTATTACATTTAGTAACTCATGGCCTATTTTAGTAACTCATGTCTTGTAATGGCCATGCATAGTCCATGTCTAATTAACCATCTTGTCTCTATGCCAGGGAGTTTTCTTTTGACCCACCATTTCGGCTCTTTCTGAACAAGGAATATGGGACAATGCATTCTCTTCTGGAACTGCTTCGAGCTGGCATTGGGGCGCCGTTATCAAGGCCCCTCCCTCAAAAGGCTGAAAAGCTGGTCAAAGACTGGGCAGGGGGCATTTGTCAGTAGCATGTAGCTGCCTGACCCCATCGGGACAGAGAAGAATCATGTTAGCTGGGCTGGTCCAGTTTATCCTTTAGCAAGTCCAGGGCCCACAGTCATCTGGAGCAGTGGAGTCAGCCACTGAAACTTGGAGGTGTCTGCTAGCCAAGTAGAAATCTATTGAGACAAATTTAAACTAGGAACAGAAGTTAAAATTTATGAACTTCTTTGGAACTTTTAGGTCCATACCCTTAGTAATGGGAAAAACAGTAGTCCCAAGACCAGGAGAGAGGAAAAATACCATCTTTAGGAATACTTATCTGGGGTTCTTTCAACCTCAGTGAAGTGGGTCTAGGTTTTTATGACTCTTTTGATCCTTTGAGGCCTACTTACAAAATGACATAAAAGTTTTCAATACATTAGTATTACCAATCTGTACTGAAATCTATATTGTGGACAAAGCAGGTAATGGGTATCTGTAAAACAGCAGAAGTGGACTTATACCCTTGAGTCCCAACAAGAACTACAGATTTGAGCATTTTTCTTCTGTCCAGAAAGCCAGGTATAAATTGGACAGAGATTTTTGGCCTGGTGAGAAGCACTTTTATGTTTACATTTAGACATATTTAGATCACATTTAAAACAAATCTAAAATGTTGAGCTTGTGACTGAACAATAAGTAGTCATTGCTCTATCAGCTCATCAGGACTCTTAAATGTTAAGCTCTGAACCATAGAACAGGAGAGTAATCTGAAACATATCTCATTTTAGATTTATATCTGAACCTTTATGACTTACTTAAACTTTTATATTTTAGAAGATTTTCTTAAAAGTGAGCTAACAAGCTAGTTATGGTCTTGCAGAAGGATCTGGTTGTCTGATGCTGCCATGCTGACATAGTTAGAGCTAGCCTGGCCATCAGTACTGTCAGAGATCTGAGAAGGATAAACTATATCTGAGTGCCGACCAAGAAGCATCAAATCCTATAAATTACAGGGACCAATCCCTACCCAGGTCTCCATAGCATTGGAGGCACCCTCAGAACAGCATCAAGCTTCTTCCACCATCAGGCCCATAAGGCAGAGTATTTTTCCTGTGGAATAGGAACACAGAAGACTGACCTTGACCAGGCAAAAGGGTGCAATCAATTCCAGTGTCCTACTGCTTGTCCACAGTCTGGGCTGGGTCCCGGCAGCAGGCGTTGCACTGGGGCATCTTGCCCTGTGGTCAGCGTTGTCATATTTCAGGCAGAGACGGTGTGGTGCCTCATATGTAATGTTCTTCGGAGACCTTGGGTCACTACTAGGATCTGGAAGCCTGTCTGATATAGTAAACTTTTAGATCAACATTTAAATGCCATATTCTACAGATCTCTGTAGTATGAGGGCTGTCCAGATGTCTGAATAGACAAACTTTGTTTCTAATTACTTGTTTTAAGCTCAACCCTGAAAACATATGCAAGGAACTGAGTAAATGAGTAAACTTATCCCTGTAATATTACATCAGTACTTATTCACCCTGACTACAATTAAAAAGAAACTTGATTGCTCATGACTGACTATTAAAAATAATGTTTTTAAGTTGAAGCTCTTTTAGCATCAAATACAGGTTTAGTAAAGAAACCAAAACAAAAATATCAATATAAGACATATATATGTATCAGCTTATCCAGATAACTTAAGTTTAACAAACTTAGCAAATACAAGAAGGCTAGACAACATTCTTAAGCCTGAATGTACTTTGGGTAAGGAGAAACATTTTTAAGTCATTGGTTTTTACTTATAAAAACTGTTTTTGAAAGGTTAAGATCTCTTAAAGTCTTTTGTAATAACAATAAAGTACCTTTTTTTTTTTTTTTTTACTTTAAGGCGGAGAAAACATGGCATAAAGTAAAACCAGGCTCCAGAGTACAAACAATCTTTAAGTTTAATATCTAGGACTCATTTATAATCTTTTTGGTTTTTTTTTACTTAGAGGCTTGGATGATTTCTTTGACCCTACCTTTGGCAGCACATACATAGCCTGTCTGCTCTATTTTATTATGGCTGGTGCTTTCGGTGATCATCATCTGACACTGGCAATTTTTAAATCTGCTAAGGTTCACCATTGCAACCAGACTCTTTTTGGAACTCTAGTCCTGCCATGTATTTGCAAACCTCAGCTGTTTCCTATGATCTTTTTATGTCTTTAAAATCATTATCATTTTACCTGGGTGTAGATGTAACCAACCATCTTATTAAATAAGAAACACAGAACCAATGCAAAGAAGAAAGCCAAGAGATCAGAGCTAAGAGCCTTACCGCCTGCTGCAGCTAGCCTCTTCAGCCAAGAGACCTCTCCGAAAGGGACCTAATTCCTGTCTGTTTGTCTTTATATAGTCTTTCTGTTCTGCCTTCTCATTGGTTGTAAACCCAACCACATGACTGCCTCGTCACTGCCTGTCTATACAGACCTCCAGCTCTTCTATGGTTGGTATTGAGATTAAAGGCGTGTGTCTCCAATGCTGGCTGTATCCTTGACCACACAGAGATCTACCTAGCTCTGCCTACCAAGTGTTGGGATTAAAGGCGTATGCTACGAACCCCCAGCTCTGCTATGGCTTGCTATTAGCTCTGACCCCCAAGCAACTTTATTAGCATACAAATAAAATTACATTTCAGTACAAATAAAATACCACCATATTTCCCCCTTTCTATTTTAATAAAAAGAAAAAAAGCAAAAGGTTATAACTAACAAAAGAAAAACTATATACAAAAGTACAATAACTATATACAATATATACAAGTAATAAATACCTAAACAATGTCTAATCCATTTGTATTTGACAAATTCAGAGAAAATAATCTCACTATCTATCCTATTTTGGTAAGTCCAAAATGTATCTGATTCACTTTGTATCCTAATTAATCTTCAACTATAACTAACTAACCTTCAACTATAACTAACTAATCTTCAACTCCCTCAGAGACCCAAGAAGGAAATAATATTAGCTAACAAAAATAAAAACAGGAAGTTCACACAAGCAACTTGCAAAAAATTTGTGAGTTGACAGAAACAGCCAGCTGCCTGGACAGTCACCTGAGGTTTCTCTGCAGTGTTGGGGCATCATCTTCAGCCTATAGGCTTAGCGTATCTGACAGACTCATTTGTGAAGTAGGATATACACAAGGTCAACAGTTCAACCTCACATTGGGTGAGAGCAGTCCATGTAGCAGAAACACCTGAATTCCACTACTGTCATGTCATGATTCAGGATTTTAAATTCTGGAAATTGTTGACGGTTTTTGAATTCAGCTGTCCATTCTTCTTGGCTGAGTATATATAGCTTCACCTCAGCATCCCGTTCTTCTCCACATCCCTCTATTAAATGCCAGTCTACTATTGAGAGGCATGAGCTTAGTTACTCCTCAAGAATAACTGTTTCAGCTGCTGTTCCATTGCACATCAGAAGCCATCGGCCCATTGCCTGTTCAGCTGCCTTCAAAGAAAAGGGCCCTGTACCTTTTCCAGATTGCAAAGGCCACTTCAGGGATGGTGCCATATTGTCCTGGCCTCAGAAGATGCCTTTTGATAAAGCCATAAACACACTTGTTTTTGGCAAGAATCAGTAGTCCTTTGTTTCGTGTTCTGTCTGTCCATTTTGTCCTGTTGATTTGAGGATACTTTGTTGTCCAGTGGCTAACTTTTGCCACAATGAAAGTTAACTCCATATGCAGTTTCTTCAATGCTTATATTTTCTCTGAAGTAGATTGGTACTGCCAGGAGCCAACATGTCTCAAAAAAGAAAAAATTTCTAAGTTATTAAAACATTTTAAATGCCATATTCTGTAGATCTCTGAAGGGTTTGAAGATGACCTGTCTAAAATATATCTGCTCAATTTTTAAAACATATCTAATATGACTACAAGTTCTATTGTAATGTCTAACTACTGACTTCCATTTCTTTATATCCTAATAGTTGGTAATAATAACATTCAAGGACCAGAAAATTGCATTGTTAAATGAATAGTATAAATACAATTAGAAATATACATATAGCATTTTCTAACAATATCAATTTCAATATATATAATTTGTATACAATATAAAACAATCCAATCCAATGTAAAGTATTTAAAACTAGTAATTGTCTTTTTCTTCTTTTCTTTTCTTTTTTCTTTCTTTCTCTCTCTTTTTTAAACAAGAACCTTAAATCTATTCTCCTTTGCTTAGCTTTTTTCCTAACCTTTGACAACAACTGGTAACCAACCCCCCTAAACAATGAAAATTATCCCAGACCCAAAACCCATTAAAAGGACCAAAAAACCACCCACCCCACACCACCTCTTTGGGAATGTGGACATCGTATTCTTAAAATTGCTTCCTGCTGGGTATGAGCAAAATTATCTTTATCTTGAAAGAAAAATTTTAGGTTAATTGTCAAATTCTAGGAAAGGTAACTATATCCTTCATTATCCAGTCTGTGTATAATGCCAAAGTTCAGGGTTTATCTCAAGTCCTTATTCAAGTAATCTTTGAGACTGGATCATCTTGGCTAGTCATCTCAAAATTTCTCTGAGCACCTTGTAGTTCAAAGCTGATCTGTAGATGATGTTTGTCAGCTTAGTGATATTATTATTGTCCATATGGAATTGTTGTTGTTGTGGGGCCCCATCTTCTTCCTGGAGACTTCAGTTGATGTTAGGCCTGGCCGTGATTTCCTGCAGAAAACTGATAAGAGACTCAAACACAAAGACATATATATGTAGCTAATTGAAGTCTTTTTTCTAGAATTAGTTAGTACTCTATATGACCATATCTTAACAAAGTTTAAAATGTATATCTATCTATCTATATATATATATGTTAATCTTGTAAATTTTGATATAAAATTCATACTTTAAGAAAAGTTTAAAGAATCAGAATAGAATCAAAGAGTTGAGATTAGTAATAGAATAGTCCCTTAATTAATTTGGCTTTTGTCCTGTCCCATAACAGAAGATGGCCCTTTTATTCTGGCATGATACAGGGAGTTTGCATTTTCCTTTTAACAACATGCTTGAGTTTAAAGAAGGAGAGAGCCATTCTCCAACTCCAAAGTCAGCTTTAAATTTTAATTGAACTGGGACTATTAGAAGACCAATAGTGTTAAATCTTTAGAGAAAAGCAGAAACAAACATTTAGGAAGACATAAAATTTTTTAGATAATATATACCCATACGCCATTTCACTCTGTTTCCAGGGATAGATGATTTGTCCCTTTTCTTCAGTTGTCTCATTTGTCCAGTGTTCTTCAGATTCCTTAACCTTCATTCTCCTAAAAGACAAAAACAAAAACTTTCCCCAAGACTAATTTTGGGGATGTTCCTTTTTGGCAAGTTATTATCTGATTAAATGAAAAGGCATGTGTTACTGGTACAAGTTAGTTTAAATTGGATGTTCATGCTGGTTGATGAACTATCACCTCCTCTAATTAAGATGTTTCTCTTGTCCAAATCGAACCTTTATCAATTTTGATGGTACCCACAGCTTATTTTCCCCTGTAGAAACAAAAGCAAAACCTCATCCCCAATGTAATACATACCCTGGTTTCCATTCTGAGGTCAGCACATCCTTAAAGTATATAGGCTGATTTAATTCTGTAGTTTTTTCTATTATCCAATGTCTCTCTGCAGCTGTTGTTCCTTTCTCATTGGCATTGAGTGCCGCGCCTGTACGGCAATTGGGCCCAAAACCTGGCGAGGGAAGTCGGGATGAACACAGCACACACCAGTCAAGTTGCAAGCATCAGGACCCGCTTTATTCTTTCTTCCCCATCTTATATACCCTTTCAGGAGGAAACAAACAAAATTGTTTATCAAACACCCAGGGTCAAGGAACGGTCAGCATGCCCCAGGAAGCCACAGCTGCCAAACCACGAGATATACCAAACAGCAAAACATCGGCAGAACAGACTGACCTCAGAGCACTCAGAACAGGGGATGTGGGGGCAGTCTTAGAGGGTCAGAGCCATTCTGATCCCAACAATTGAGAAAATTCAAAGTTAACAGAGCATTATGCAGTCTATTGCTGGGGGTATTTGTTACCCCTTTCTGTTTATTTAGCATATCCTTTAAGAGTTCTGTTTGATCTTTCTATAACTGCTTGACCTGTAGGATTATGTGGTATGCCTGTAATATGCTTTATATTGTAATAAGCAAAAAACTGGTTCATTTTAACAGAGACATATGATGGAGCATTGTCAGTTTTAATTTGTGCAGGTATACCCATGATGGCCATAACTTCTAGCAAATGAGTGATTACAGAATCAGCTTTTTCAGAACTCAAAGCAGTTGTCCATTGAAATCCTGAATAAGTATTGATGGTGTGGTGTACATATTTCAATTTTCCAAATTCTGCATAGTGAAACACATCCATCTGCCAGATTTCATTCCTCTGAGTACCCTTTGGGTTACATCCTGCTGGTAATGGTGTTTGATTGTAGAAGGAACAAGTAGGACATTTCTTTACTATTTCTTTGGTTTGTTGCCAGGTTATGGAAAAATCCTTTTTTAAACTTTTACTATTGACATGATGTTTTTTTATGAAATTCTGAGGCCTCCAGCATATTTTCTACCAATAATTTATCAATCTCATCATTGCCTTGTGCTAGAGGGTCTGGCAGACCAGTATGGGATCGAATGTGAGTTATATATAAAGGATGACTCCTTTTCCTGATTGTATCTTGTAATTGAATAAATAGTGAAGTTAATTCTGAAGCATCAGGGATAAATTCTGCACTCTCAATATGTAATACTACACTTTCAGCATACTGAGAGTCAGTTACTATGTTGAGAGGTTCTGAAAAATCCATTAATACCAACAGAATAGCATGCAATTCTGATTTTTGAACTGAATTATAAGGACTTTGAACCACTTTACTTAAATTTTCTGATTTGTAACCTGCCTTTCCTTCTTTGTTGGCATCTGTATAAAATGTACAAACTGCAGATATGGGTTTTTCCCATACAATTTGAGGCAAGATCCAATCAGCTCTCTTTATAAGATCAATTCTATCGCTTTTGGGATATTTGCTGTTGATTTCTCCCAAATAATTACTGCAAGCTCTTTGCCAAGGTTCACTTTCTGACCATAATTTTTCAATGTCCTCCTTAGTTAAAGGTACGACAATTTCTGCTGGGTCTATTCCTGCTAATTGACGAAGTCTCAATTTTCCTTTCCAAATCAGGTCAGAGATTTTTTCCACATAAGTTTTTGATTTTTTTATTTGTTTTATTTGGTAAAAATATCTATTCCAATATAATATCTTCCCTCTGCATTAATATTCCAGTAGGAGAATGCCTAGAAGGTAAAATAACCAAAATGAAATCCAGCTTTGGATCAATATGATTCACGTGCCCTTCATGTACTTTCTTTTCTACCAAGGCCAATTCTTTCTCAGCTTCAGGTGATAATTCTCTTGGACTATTTAAGTCCTTGTCACCTTCTAAGGTTTTGAACAAATTATTCAGTTCATCATTTTTTACCCCAACAATAGTTCGTAGATGAGAAATATCTCCAAATAATCTTTGAAAGTCATTAAGAGTCTGTAGTCTATCTCTCCTAATTTGCACCTTTTGGGGTCTAATTTTTTGTAGCTCTATTTTATATCCTAAATAATTAATAGAATCTCCTCTTTGTATTTTTTCAGGAGCAATTTGTAATTCCCAGCAAGGCAAAATTTTCTTTCCTTCTTCAAACATTCTTTCTAAAGTATCTGCATTTGCATCAGCTAGTAAAATATCATACATATAATGATAAATTATAGATTTAGGAAATTTTTTACATATCACTTCCAATGGCTGCTGTACAAAATATTGCCACAGAGTTGGGCTATTCAACATTCCCTGTGGGAGGAACCTCCATTGAAATCTTTTAACCGGTTGAGAATTATTATAAGTAGGCACTGTGAAAGCAAATCTTTCTCTGTCTTTTTCTTGTAAGGGTATTGAAAAGAAACAGTCTTTTAAATCAATAATTATGAGAGGCCATTCTTTTGGTAACAGAGTAGGCAAAGGAATTCCAGATTGTAGAGAGCCCATTGGCTGAATTATTTTGTTAATTGTTCTAAGTCTGTTACCATTCTCCATTTACCAGATTTCTTTTTAATAACAAATACAGGAGAATTCCATGGGCTGGTTGATTCTTCAATATGCTGAGCATTTAACTGTTCTTCTACCAGCTCTTCTAAAGCCTGGAGTTTCTCTGTTGTTAAGGGCCATTGCTGAACCCATACAGGCTTGTCTGTTAACCATTTTAAAGGTAGAGCTGTTGGTGTCTTTGGAAGATCATCAGTTGTTGTGCCCTGTTCTTGTATAATATGGATGGCTAGTGATCACTCAGAATAATACCTTCTAATATTTTTCTCAGAAACATGTGCTAGTTTATGATTTGTTTCTGAGTTTGGAGGGATGTTAATCTGAATATTCCATTGTTGAACAAGTCTCGACCCCACAGGTTCATAGCTATGTTAGCCACATATGGTTTTAATTTTCATCTCTGTCCTTCTGGACCTATACATTCAAGCCATCTTACACTCTGTTTCACCTGAGATAATGTCCCAATTCCTAACAGTTGAACGTTTACCTCCTGAAGAGGCCAAGTTGGTTGCCAAAATTCTGGTGCAATTATGGTAATGTCCGCACCTGTGTCTACCAGACCAGACAACAAAACACCATTTATTTTTATCGTTAATTGGTTATTTAATTGCTCTGAGTAGGGGTTTCCTCTATGGCTGCAGGAAAGGTTTGAACTGGATTTGCTATGGGGGCATGTATGAGGCCCCTCTGGGAGTTTCCTGAAGACTGAGGCAAAGGATTACTCTGTCTGTCCCTTGTTGATATACATTCGTTGGTCCAGTGTTTTCCCTTACCACACCTTCTGCATATTCCAGAAGGAAGGGGCATTCTGTTGCCAGTGTTCCTTAAAGAAACATTGTTTATATGAATGACCTGTTTACAGTTCCTTTTCAAATGTCCTTGCTTTCCATATCCAAAACATCTAACATTCCTCAAACCTTTTGAAATTGCTTCTCCTACCCACATATCATCATGCTCATGAGCCTCAACATTAACTGTCTTTCTAATCCAATCTTCCAAAGTTGCAGATCTTGCCTTTAACAGCCTGATTATTCTTTTGCATGCTGCATTCGCATTCTCAAAAGCCAAAGATTCAATTATTATCTTACTGGCTTCTGAATCTGGGACCATTCTCTTTACTGCTGAAGCCAGTCTTTGTAAAAAAAAAAAATCTGTGAAAGACTCTTTTGGGCCTTGTATAACCTTTGTAAATGACTCTTTTTTTTCCTGGTTCCTCAACTCTGTCCCATGCATTCAAGGCTGCCGTTCAACATAGAATTAGGGTTTGGACATCATATAAACATTGTGTTTGTACTGAAGCATATTGACCTTCTCCAATAAGCTGATCTTGGCAAACTTGTATTCCTTTATTCCTCCATTGTTTTTCTATGTTTTCAACCTCATCCTTGAACCAAGTTAACCACTGGAGCCTTTGACTGGGTTCGAGAACAGCCTGTGCTAGCTCCCGCCAGTCCTGTGGTATAATCCTATTATATATTGACCAAGAGTTTAACATTTGCTTTACATATGGGGAATGCATGCCATAAGATACTATTGCCTCCTTAAACCTTCATAAATCCAACATTTCAATTGGAGCCCAAATATTTTGTGTAGTCATTTGATTAGGCAACTGCTGTACGGTTACAGGATAAATTAAGGGTGACTGTGTGAAAACAGGCTTTCTTTCTGTAACCTTATGATCCAATCTTGAAACAACTTCACTGTTAATTTCTTCAGTCTGAATTTGAATTTCTCTATGATTCATTTTAACAGGTTTAACAAGTTTTTCTAAAACTGTTATCCTGGCACTTAAATTGACTGTCTTTTTAAATAGTAAAATGAGGCTAAGCATGGTAATAAACTGCATAATTCGATCAACATTAATCTTCTCATATAGTTGCTTCATTGTCAAACTGCCTAAAATTTTAAACAAAGCCCAATTTTCTTCCAATGTACACATAAAACCCATTTTTTTTAAATGTGGAAAAATTTCTCTTTTAAATAGTTTCCTTTAAAATATCTGATATGTTAAGTGACTCACAAAGCCTGTGTAGAACAGCAGAAATCCGAGGAAATTTCAAAACAGCCACCTAGTGTCCAAGGTGTGAATCTAGAGAGAGAGAGAGAGAGAGAGAGAGAACACAAGAAAGCGTAGCTGGGTAAAACTTAAGTCCAGCCACGTGTTCCCTCTTGAGCCAAGTCAAGGCTTGGCTCTGGCTTCCTTAAGCTCTGACCACATGCATTGCCTTTACAGGCAGGGGCCCTGTTCGTCAGGGCAGGCCTGAGTTGTTTGTAGCACCGGCTTTAAGCAAGTAGCTCACAGTTAGTCCAGCCAGAGACCAAGCAGACCTGGGCCCGGGCTAGGGAGCCAGCTGCCCTTGCAGGAAACCGGATCTGCTGCCAAGCCAAGCGGTTTTTAATGGATTCTTGTCATGTTGGGTACCAAATGTAGATGTAACCAACCATCTTGTTAAATAAGAAACACAGAACCAATGCAAAGAAGAAAGCCAAGAGATCAGAGCTAAGAGCCTTATCCTGCAGCTAGCCTCTTTAGCCAAGAGACCTCTCCGAAAGAGACCTACTTCCTGTGTGTTTGTCTTTATATAGTCTCTGTTCTGCCTTCTCATTGGTTGTAAACCCAACCACCTGACTGCCTCATCACTGTCTGTCTGTAGAGACTTCCAGGTCTTCTATGGTTGGTATTGTAAAAGCATTTTACACAATGCTGTGTAAAAGCATTGATGTGTAGCTTTAATGTAGATGTAACCAACCGTCTTATTAAGTAAGAAACACAGAACCAATGCAAAGTAGAAAGCCAAGAGGTCAGAGCTAAGAGCTAAAACCTTACCCTTCCTCCTGTGGTGGTCCTACCTCTCCGAACTAGAGCTACTTCCTGTGTGTCTGTCTTTTTATAGTGTTCCTGTTCTGCCTTCTCATTGGTTGTAAACCCAACCACATGACCGCCTCATTACGGCTTGTCTGTATAGACCTCCAGGTCTTCTATGAATGGTATTGAGATTAAAGGCGTGTGTCTCCATGCTGGCTGTATCCCTGAACACACAGAGACTTACCTAGCTCTGCCTGCCAAGTGCTGGGATTACAAGCGTATGCCACCACTGCTCTGCTTTCCTATGGCTTGCTAATAGCTCTGACCCCCAGGCAACTTTATTTATTACCATACAAATAACATTTTAATACAAATAAAATATTACCATACTTTAATATTTATCAAATATCTTATTTATTAAACATATGTTGTTATCTATTTAAATTTTTTAGAAACTTGTTGTTGAACACTTGGTAAAGACATAAGTACTTAGGTGTTATATATATATATATATATATTTTAAACAGTAATTACTTGTACATATACATGCAGTTGGATCCAAGTTACATATATATACATATATGTAAGTTACATATATATATATATATATATATATACACAGTTAAAGCTTGCTAACATTTTTAAGTCACATACCTGTTTAATCATTAGCCATTTTTAAGATGAAAACCAACCAGAATTAACTTTCAAATTCAGTATTTGCAGGTATAAGAAACCATAACAGTTTGTTGACCTTTTATAATCTTTTATATCAAAGTCTTTTTTGTGATTTTCCTCAGTAATCTAGAAACCTAAATTTGCATCAGTAGCTACTGTACCTCAGACAAGAAACTGTAGGTTAACCTCATATAGGGAGTGACATTCCATTCTTGGAGCCAGATCCTGATCAGGTTTTAGCCCCAGGGCAGCATGGGAGGGCTGGGCCCACAGACCTGTCAGCTGTGATCCTGGAAGGGCAGTTAGTTCTCCACCATCCCCCACATTCTGAGCTCCTCAAGGCTCCAGCTGGCTCCCACCAGCTCTGCTCTGCTCCATTGCTCACAGGCTGCCTAGCAAGTGTCTCTTCCCTCCCCTGCCCCACCAAGGCAGGAGCCTAGGCGGTTGTTTGGGGGAAGGGAGGGATCCCGGCAGGGAGAGTAGTCTCGGCAGGGAGAGTGGTCTCGGCCGGGAGAGTTCACCTCCAGAGCCATTTTGGAAGAATTTTTTTTCCTGCACCGGCGGTGGATCTACATGAGGGGGGTGATTCCATCATTAGTCTCCCTGGTCCTCTAGAAGGACCAGAGGTGGGGGTGGGGTTTAAACTTGATTTCCTTAAGAGGGTAAAGGGGGGAAATGGTAGGAGGGCAGCCGGGGCTGAAGGGACAAGGGGAGCGAGGGGAGTTTGAGAAGGAAGGAGGTGGGGGTCGGGGCCCCAGTGTTGCAGGGGCAGGCGAAGCAGTGAGGAATGGCTTCACCCAGGCACCTGCGAAATGACATCAATCAACGTAAAAAGTCCCCTCCCCCAGCCAGCCGACCGTTCCAAGGAACAGAAGGTGATCCATTTCTTTTTCTTGACATCCAGAGAGGCGTTGTGAGCCCGGGCAAGGACATCCTTCCAGTTATCTAAAGTCAAGCTTAGGGGGGTAGTTAGTTGTTGCCCCATGGAAAGGAAATTAAAGAGCAGTAAAGAGGAGAAACAGACAAAAACATAATCCTCGCGGTGGTTGATTTGGCTCCACAGGCCCAAACCGAAATCACAAATTCAAATGGGAGTGGCCTCGAACAGCCTCGCTCCCCCAAAGAAGGAGAGACTCTTCTCCTTCTTCAGATCACTTCGGAGGAGACCTCCAGAGTGGGGACCTGGGGACCCTTGAGCACGTCTGCTCTCCCACACAAGTCCCAGACACAAGTCCTGAAAACTTCTGCAGGCACCGAATACAAATGCCAAATCAAGCAGAAAAAAGACAAGGACACAATAACATAAAACATAGATCGAGCTTGTTTTTACCTCCAACTGGCAGAGTGGGGGCCTGGGGGTACCCCAGTATCTCGGTGGAACCTCCAATTGTTGGACCCCAAAATCTGGGGGTCTCAAGTGGGTACCCCAAGAGCCCAGACTCCAGTACAGTTGATGCAACAGCACGAGGTTTTTATTGAAGCTTCTACATAGAAGGGCAAACTCTGCTCCTAAGAGCAAGAGCCTCATCTTACTGCAGCCACACGGGGGGCTTTTAAAGGAAAAACCCACAAAACCCACAAGATTACAATTCCCATACAATTTCATTTCACAAGATCATGGTCTGGGTACAGAGTGATCATAGAGGGGGTACAGTTATGTAAACCTCAAGGGGGGTATCAGGGCAGGAGTGGAGTTTACATGAAGGTCACAGTGGTCCTTCATGGAACACCTGCAACTATCCCAGTCACAGTTGAGCACATCTCTTAACAGAAATCTTTTTACATTGTTACATTGTTACAGGGGAGGTTGAGTAATGATTGAGTCAGGTGGCCCTTGGAACTAGCTTTTTCTTTTTAGTTCCTTATTTCCTGGGGCTTAGGGGGTGTAAGCCTGAAGGGTTAGGGTCTTTCACAGAGAGTAAGGGATTCTCAAGGTTCTGAGTAGCCAAGGGGACCTCAAAACCCTAGAGTGAGTGGGCTGCACCCTACAAAGTGAACACTGGGGCTTTCTTAACCAGGGAGTCTGAAGGTACATTTTCCTCCAGTGAACACATGTCCCTTCAGCTGTGAATTCCCAAGCACCATCCATTCATATTAAAACCCACTCCTCACACCTGCTGACCCTTCTTACTCACCCTGACAGCAGCACACACTCCTGTTGTTGACAAGGGCTTCTAGAACACAGCAGGATCCAGATCAGTCCCTGGATTTCCAGATAAAGTCAGTGAGAATAGGAGTCTGGGTGTGACTCCGTCATCTGGAGTCACAGGGCTGAAGAGAAATCCTCAGAGACACCTCCCTGTCCTGTGGAGCTTCCCCCAGTCCATCCATCCGTCCACTGAGATACCTGCACAGAAAAACTGACAGTGCCCAGTGGTCCTCTTCAGTGTCCTGGGTAGGGGGCTCCTTGTCCCATTCCAGGGCTGAACTTGTGAGGGTCTCAACACTCCAGCTGTCTGATCTCTGGGCTGCAGTGCTGAGGCAGAATCTGAGCTGAACCAGCTGCTGGGATCAAGACTCCAGAGGAGTGTAGCTCAGCCAGGTGAGAAGCACTTCTCCAGTGAAGGCCAGGCATCTCCACCCACCCCACTCTTTCTTCTGCATGCAGGGAGGGGAGGGATGGAGTCTAGAATCAGTGATGCAAAGGGTGGGGAGCAGGCCACTGTGGAAACCTTTTCCAGTCCTGCCCACATGCAGCCCTTGGTCAGTCTTTACTGGGGACCCAGAAATGAAGGAATATCATCTTCTAATGGCTGAAGTTCTAAGGTTGAGACATGAGTTTAGAGTTTCTATAGTGTACTCCTCATGCAGGGAATGAGTAAGACATGAATTTGGGGCATATATAGTGTAATCCTCAGCAAATACGAGTGAGACAGCCTCTGGTGACATCTGAATGGTCCCTCACAGGTCCCCCTGTGTTGCATGAATCCTAAATGGTCTTACAATTAAAACCCAGAGCCAGACATCGGGGTAAATTCTGAAAGATCAGAGGAAACAAGCCACAGCCACTTCTCACCTCGCCAACTCCTCAGCTGACAAGAGATGATCCTGTCTCCACGAATCCTCAGACTGAATACCTCTGAGTCCTCAGCCAAAAGGGCCTAGTTCCTGTCTCCTCAACCCTTATGTGCCCTTGTCTGCCCAGCCATTTCTCTTCCTATCTCAACCTCCCTAGTGCTGGGATTAATGGCGTGTGTGCTTCCCGCATTTCGGAGGAGGAAACAGGAAGTGATATGGCTGGGCAGAGAGAGGAAGTGATAAGGCAAGGTGGAGACAGGAGCTCGGCCCCCTTTCAGATTGAGGATTCCAAGAGGTAAGCAGACTTTCTAGTGGCTGCCTGCTCTGCCTCTCTGATCTTTCAGCATTTACCCTGATATCTGGCTCTGGATTTTTATTTTAAGACCAATTAGAATTCATGCTACACCTGGGTATGATATCTTCTGGAAGTTTCTTGGCCACAACAGTGGCTGTCTTATTCTTGGTTGGGTAAGCTGCAGTCCATCCTGAAAAAGGTATCTATAAAGATCAACAGGTAACTGTAGCCACAGAGCCCAGACTTTACCTCGGTGAAGTCAGTTTCCCAATTGGCTCCAGACCATGCTCCTCTTTTTCTGCTCCCACTGATGCCCCTGTGCCTGATTTGACATTCACCGGGCCACACGTAGGGCAGTGGGCTACGGCTTCCTTTGTTTTTTGGTCTCAGGTCAAACAACTTGAGGTGTGCTCTTCTCAGTCGGTCTTGTGTTTTCCTCTCCCCCAAATGGGTGCTTTGATGTATCTGCCAGACTAATTGGCTGGCAAAGTCTGAAGGGAGGATAATCTGCCCATCAGGAGGAGTCCTATACCATCCATCCTCTCTGTAGGTATTGGTGCGAGTTCAAATCCTCCAAAGTTCCTTCTTGGTATAGGTGGGATTTTCGGGCAAGGTTGGGGCTGCTAGTTTAGGCAGGTTGACAACCAGGGCGGCTGCCCCCTGGAGGGCCGCTTCTTCAGCAGCTGCAGCTGCCCTCGTTTTTCCCTTAGAAACAGGGTCCTCTCCTTTTTGATGTCAGTGATCGACAGCCCCTTTTCGGGGCAGCCACATGGCTTGCAGGAGATTCAGGATCTCCTGCTTGTTCTCGAGAGTTCTTCCTTCTGCCACCAGGAGGCGCCTTTCCTTGTCGATGGCACCATGGACAAAGGCATGTCGGCTGTTCCCTGGCTCCATGTGTCAGGTCTTGATTAGGGCTATTAGTTTAACCCGTTGGGCCGAGGTACCTGAGGCAGGGCTTCTGCCCAGACTATCTCCTCTTCCGTGGTCATCGCCGCCCCTGTAACCCTGGTGCCATCCTTAATAAAGCTACTGCCACCCGTGTACCAGGCGAGTCCTTTAGAAGTGAGTCGCCGAGGTCGAGTCTTGTTCCCTGTAGGCGGCTCAGGATTTCCTGGCAGTCATATAGAGGCCCAGCCAGGTCTGGGTCTGGGAGCAGGTCGGCTGGGTTGAGAGCTCCAGTGAAGGTAAATTGGACTCGAGGGATACTTAAGAGCAAAGCTCAGTAGCAAGTCAGCCTGGCATTGGTCAGCCGCCTATCGGGCGGCTGTTTGAGGACCCCTTCTATAGCATGTGGTGTGATCACCATGAGGGCCAGTTTATCCGAGTCCTTGACCAGCAAGGCTGGGGCCGCTCTCACGCAGAGGCATGGGGGCCATCCATTTTCCACCAGATATAGCTTCTTTGACGAATAAGCCACTGGCCTCTTCCAGGGTCCAAGAGTCTGAGTTATGACTTCTTTGGCTACACCTTTCTTTTCATCGATGTGAACCAGCTTTGTGACATCCAACAATGCCAATGCCGGAGCCTCTAGCAAGGCTGTTTTGATTTTGTCAAAGGCCCCTTCCATTCTGCTCAGTCAATTCTAGGCGAGTCCTCTCCCTGGGTTGCTTTCTTTAATGGTCTAGCCAATTCAGCAAAACCAGGTATCCATAGCCTACAGAACCCAGCTGATTCCAAGAGATCGCTCACCTCCTGACAGTTGGTGGGCCAGGGGATTTTTAGAATGGTCTCTTTTCTTTACCTTTGACAACCATCTTATACCCCCTTGAGTATGTAGACCAGGTAGGTTACCTCAGTCTGGCAGAGCTGAGCTTTCCTCACAGGTCCATGGTACCCTAGAGTCCCCAGAGTTTTAAGCAATCCCTCGGTAGCAGTCTCACAGGCCTCTAGAGAGTCTGTGGCAATCAGCAAGTCACCACATACTGGAACAGACTGATATTTGGTTGGGCCTGTCTGTACTCACCCAAATCCTCATAGAGGGCTTCATCAGAGTGGGGAAATTCTTGAATCCTTGGGTTAGCTTTGTCCAGGTCAGTTGTCCACTGAACCTGTTGGCCAGATCCAACCATTAGAAAGCAAACAGGTGGTGACCAGCTGGTGCCAGGGGCGAGCTGAAGAAGGCGTCCTTGAGGTCTAGCACTGTATAGATGACCCACTCAGGTGGCAGGGTGCTAAGAAGTGTATATGGGTTGGGGACCATGGGATAAATGTCCTCTACCTGCTTGTTTACTTCTCTGAGGTGCTGTACAGGCCTTTGGTCAGGGGAGTTGGGCTTTTTGACCGGCAGCAGGGGTGTATTCCAGGTGGACTGGAAAGACACAAAGATGCCTAGGTCTGAAGAGTTAATCTAATGAATCATATCAATAAAAACCAGGAGTCAGACATTAGGATAAAAACCTGAAAGATCAGAGAAGCAAGGGAGCAGCCACCAGTGACTTCCCCCCCTCTTCTATGTCTCCAGCCAGAAGGGCTGAGATCCTGTCTGCACCTCACCTTATCAATTCCTGTTTCCTCTCTGTACAGACCTCCAGACCTCTATGGTTAATTAGTGGCTAGCTCCACCCTCTGATGTCAAGCAAGATTTATTTGTCAGGACAGAAACAAAGTATCACATAACATTTCCCCCTTTTGTCTAGATAAAATAACATAGAAAAACTATATACAGTAAGTACAGTAACTGTATACAAACATATACAGGCAAGAGTTACATTAACAATGTCTAGTTCATTAGCATTTGACAAATTCAGAGAAAATACTCCATTCTCTACCCTATGGTGATGAGCCCAAAGTGTTGTTCCTAACTCACTTTCTATCCTAACCTGCATTTCAACCCAAAACTATCTTATTATGTCTCTCAACCTTATACACTTTATATCTCTTTCGTGTCCTCTCTGAATTTGTTAAAAAGGAAAACTATAACTATCTAGTCTTCAACTCCATTCGAGACCTTAGATGGACATACTATTATCTGAGTAAACTGGAATAACAGAGCAAACAGCTTCCAAAACTAAGAAATGACAGAAACAGCTGGCTGCCTTGACAGTCACCCAAGGTTCCTCTGCAATGTTGGGGCATCCATCTTTGGTCTGTAGGCCTAGAATATCTGACAGACTTCTGTGAAGCAGGATTTTTGAAGGACTGTCCCACCTTGTCTTGACAAAGTTCAGCAGTCACTTTGTGTCCTGCTTCTCCAATTTGGACAGCATATGGTCAGCAGTTGAGACAAGGACAGTTTCTTGCCCAGTGGCTAACTTTTGCCACAAAGAAAATAAACTCCATATGGAGTTTCTGTGATGCCCATCATCTTCTCTGAAGTAGATTTGTGCTGCCAGAAGCAGACATGTCTCACTGTAAAAAAAAAAAAAATCTTACATTATTAAAACATCTTAAATGCCATATTCTGTGGGTCTCTGAAGTGTTTGAAGATGACCTGTCTATCTAAAGTCTATCTGTTTGACCTTGAAAACATAGTTAATATGACTACAAGTTTGATTTTAATAGGTGACTAACTACTAGCCTGCATTTCTTTATTATCCTAAATATTTTGTAATAACTTTCAAGGACTAGAAATTTGCATTACAGTGTTAGATGAGCTGTATAGGTACAATACCTTGAACAAGATTAGAAACAAATGTACAGTGTATTCTAACAAAAATAATCTCAAATTTGTTATCAATATACAATAATTGAATATCAATGTAAAATATTTAAAACTAGTAGTTGCTGTTTGGGTTTAAAAGTTGATTCAATAATTTACCTTTTTGTCCTATCTTTTCTCTATCATATATACAGTACAACAAAAATAACCTCAAATTTGTATCAATATACAAAAACCTAAGCCAGTGTAAAATATTTAAAACTAGTAGTTGTATTTTTGGCCTAAAAGTAGATTCAATAATCTATGTTTTTATCCTATGTCTATATTTCCCCCTTTTCCTTTTTAGAATGAGATCCCTGGATCTAATCTCCGTTTTTCAGCTTTTTCCTAACCATTACCATTAACAACTTGTAACCAACCTCCCTAAGCAATGACAAACACCCATAATCTACTGAAGGACCAAAAACCATCCACCCTTCCTCTTGGGAATGTGGGCATTGTGTTCTTTAAATACTTCCTGCTGTCTGGGGACGACAGCATCTTTAGGAGACCCTGAAAAAATTGGGATAATTGTCAAGTCCTGGGAGAGGTAGCTGTATCATTTGTTGTCCAGTCTCTGTGTAATGGGAAAGTGCAGGGCTTGTCTCAAGTTCTGGCTACAGTACTCTGTGAGGCTGGATCATCTCTGCCAGCCACCTTGAAATTGTCCAGAACAGTTTGTAGTCCAAATCTGATCTTTAGATGCTATTTGTCAGCTTAGTGGCCTTACCATAGTCCAGGTAAAATCACCATTGTGGAGCCCCGTTATCTTTTTTGAGACTTCAGAGATTGTCTTTTTCTTGGGACATTTTCTCTGGATAATTTGTCCTTTTTCTTCAGATGTCTTATTTGTCCACTGGTCTTCAAAGCCCTTACATGGATGCCTTCATTCTCCTGAAAAGACAAAACCAAAACCCTGCCCCAGCTCTAACTTTGGGGAGTTTCTCTTTTGGTAAGTTAAATTTGATCAAATGAGAAGCAGTAGTTAGTTTTATAAATTAATTTAGATTGAGTGGCCACACTGATAAAGTATCACCTCTTCTAATCAAGATGTCTCTGTTGTTCAAATCTAATCTTTATCAATTTTGATGGTATCCATATCTTTTCTTCTCCTATGGAAACAAAAGCAAAACCTCTTCCCTACATAACACATCCTGGTTTCCATTCTGAGGTCAACATATCTTTAAAATATACAGGCTGATTTATTTCAGCAGGTTTTTTTTAGTATCCAATGTCTCTCTGCAGCTGTCCTTCCTTTCTCATTAGCATTTATAAAATTTAATAAAGCATTGCGCAATCTGTTTCTGAGGGCCTTTATTGCCCCTTTCTGTTTACTAAGCATGTCTTTTAGAGTTCTATTAAATCTTTCTGTAACTGCTTGTCCTGTAGGATTGTGTGGTATACTTGTGATATGCTTTATATTGTAACAAGCAGAAAAAAGTGTTTCATTTTGCTAGACACATATGGTGGAGTGTTGTCAGTCTTAATCTGTGCAGGTATCCCAGTGATGGCCATGACTTCTCATAGATGTGTGATTACAGACTCAGCCTTTTCAGAACTCAAAGCAGTTAGTTGCCCATTGAAATCCTGAATATGTATCTATGGTGTGGTGTACATATTTTAATTTTCCAAATTCTGCAAAATGAGACACGTCCATTTGCCAAATGTCATTTCTGCACCTTCACCAGTGGCCTCTCCTAGTCTCTTACAGTGCCCAGCCTCAGCTGCCCTCCATGACCTCTTCAATCCCCCAGCTCTCATGCCATCGATACTAGTACCAGGAGGGGGATTCTCAAACACTACTGAGTTCATCTGTGAACCTGAGATGCAGACTTGGTCCCTTCTGCACCATGGATAGTCTTTGCATTCTGAACCTGAGGAAGTACTTCCCAGATTTTGTCCAAGTGGGCATGCTGGACTTTGTTGATCACAATGGATTCTTCAGCCCCAGATGACCAGCAAAGTTTTCACTGAACTTTACAACCCAGGCCTTCCACTATCTGCACTGTTTTCCATATTCTTTTCTAATTGTCAAAATGTATTCTTCTCTAAAATATTACGTACCCTCCCTCATTCTCCCCCACTCCCTCTTTGCACCTACACCCCCATCTACTCCTCTTCAAAAAAGTGGGCCTCCCAGGGATATCAACCAAACATGACATGTCAAGTTGCCATAAGACTAAACACCCCCACTCATATTTAGCCTGGACAAGTCAAACCAGTAGGAGGAAAAGGGTCTCCAAAGCAGTCAAAAGAGTCAGAGAAAGCCCTGTTCCCACTATTAGGAGTCCCACAAAAAGACCAAGCTACACAACTATAACATATATGCAGAGTGCCTGGGTCAGATCCATGCAGGCTCCCTGATTGTTGATTCGGTCTCTGTGAGCTCTTATAAGCCCAGGTTGGTTGATTCTGTTGGTTTTCTTGTGGTTTCCTTAACTACAATCCTTCCTTCCCCTTTTCTATAGGATTTTCTGGGTCAGCCTAAAGTTTGGCAGTTGGACTCTGCATCTGCTCTTATCAGTTCCTGGATAGAGCCTCTCTGATGACAATTATTCTAGGCTCTTCCACTATTATAGCGGAATGTCATTAGGAAGCATTTCAATTAATTTTTTATTGTTGTTGCTGTTGGTGCTGTTGGTTCTAATGTAGGTCTCTGGGCTATTGTAAAGGAAGAAGTCAGATTATATGATAGTATACATAAACAGTTCTACTAGGGAACTCCTAGTACATCTAGTTTAAACATCTTCAGTGAAATGACTGGATACAAGATTAACTGAAGACAAACAAACAAACAGAAAATGAAACAACAACAAGAAAACAGTAGCTCTCCTATATACAAATGAAAAATGAACCTGGAGAGAAATCAGGGAAACAACATCCTTCAACAATAGCCACAGGTAACATAAAATGTCTTCGAGTACCTAGAACCAGGTGAGTGAAAGACCTGTGTGACAATAACTTCAAGCCTTTGAAGAAAGAAATTGGAGAAGATGTCAGAAGATAGAAACATCTCCCAAGCTCATGAATTGCTAGGGTTAACATAGTAAAAATGGTCATTTTACCAAAAGTAATCTACAGATTCAATGCAATCCTCATCAAAATTCCAACCCACTTCTTTTCAGACCTGGAAAAAAACAATACTCTATATGGAAAAAACAAATAAATGAATTAATAAATGAATAAATGTATAAAAAAACTCAGGATAGCAAAAGTAATCCTGTACAATAAAAAATCTTCTGGAGCTATCACCATCCCTGAATTCAAGCTATACTACAGACATATAGTAATAAAAACCTCATGGTATTGGCATGAAAATAGACAAAAGAGAAGATCCAGACATAAACACACACACACACACACACACACACACACACACACACACACACAGACACACACGGATACACATGGACACGGACATGGACACCTGGATTTTTTTTCTTATATAAAGAATCCAGAAACATAATAAGGAATAAAGAAAACAACCTCCTTCTGCATCTTTCTCTTCAACCTCACACAGAACAGCCCATTAAGTTCCCAGCTTTCAAGAGCCTTTCAGCTCCAACCCAAACATCCTTCCACAATCCTCACAAACAGTGATATGTGCAGGGCCATCAGAGTGATGCCCCACACTCTGGTACCAAGCCTGACCTGAGTTTGCCTTCCTGCTGTGTGATGACACACTAAGCTGCTTAGAGAGAGGAAGGGTTTGTCTGGCTTACATTGCAGGACAGGAGCCCAGAGCAGGAACCTGGATGAAATTGAAGCAGAGACCATGGAGGAATACTGCTTCCTGGCTTGCTTTCCTTGGCTGGTTTATCTGCTTTCCCACACAACCCAGGAACACCTGCCCAAGGTGTCACCACCCACAGTGGGATGATCCATTCCACATCAATTAGAAAACAAGAAAAAGACCCACGGACACCCCACAGGACAAGCTGAGGGAGGCAATTCCTCAAGTGAGGTCCCTCTCTGCAGGTGACTCTTGATTGTGTCCCATGGACAAAAGCACACCAGCACACAGGGTCAGGGCAGAAGCAGGATCAGAGCCAGAACCACGGCAGCCACCCACTTGAAGGAAGAGTGGCCCAGCTCCAGGTCACAATTCTCTCTCTACTGACAACCAAGGCTTAGGCCTTAAGGTAGAGCTGTGATCTGTCCACTGTTCTCCTCCTTCTCATTGAGTCAGGACCATATTGAGCTGTTGTATAAAGGCCACCTACTCTTAAGGCATGACGTACACTTGAGAGAGAATGGATAAATGAAGGACTTTGGAATCTGCTCAGATTCATGAAACTGGCTTTTCTCCCCATGTCTGCCCCTCTTCTCTCTGCCCTTCTTCTTTCCACACCTTGTGGGACGTGAGACCCTCTACTTCACCTACAGTCCTCCATGCAGAAATCTAAGAGATCCTGATTGGAGCACTGACTTGGGACTCTTGAGGGGAAACTACTCAGCCAGTCCACATGTGATTCATACTTGACTAACACTCTTATTGTTGTCTGCAGCTTTAGAGCCTTCTGTGTTCAGATAAGTCTCAGGAAAACCTACTGGCTTTGTGATGTTTGTTCCCCTGAGATTTCCCTGTTTTTAGAGTCTCAGTGACTGAAGGGTCGGGATATGACTGTGCTGACTAGTTTTATGTGAGCTTGATACAAGCTAGAGCCATTTTGGGAGAGGGAATCTTAGTTGAGAAAATTCCTCCTCTCTATTGGCCTGTGGGAAATCCTGTGGAGCGCTTTCTTGATTGATGATGGATGTTGGAGTGCCCAGCTCTTTTTGGATTGTACACTGGGATGGTGTTCCTTGGTATTGTTAGAAACCAAGCAGAGAAATGCTGTGGAATTATCCCTTTGTACACTGTGAAGATTTGTCAATATGATTGGTTTTAAAAAAAAAGCTGACTGGCCAATAGCTGAACAGGATAAGGTTAGGCAGGAAACTCAAACTGAGAATGATGGGAGGAAAAAGGGCGGAGTCAGGAGAGTTGCCAGACAGATGCAGAGTGAGCAGGATGACATGTTGTTAAAGGCTCCACCACATTGTAGAGCTTAAAGAAGGAGCACGCTTTAATTTAAAATGTAAGAGCTAGTTAGTAACAAGCTTGACCTATTGCCAAGCATTTGTAATTAATATAAGCCTCAGTGTGTTTATTGGGAGCTGCTGGTGAGGCAGAAAGTTTTGCCTACAGAGAAAGCCTTGGGGAACAAGTCCGTAAGCAGCATTCCTCCATGGACTCTGCATGAGCTACTGCCCTGGCATCTATGATCACAGTGATGAACTGCATTGTGGGAGTGTAAACTACAACTAAGTTCTTCCTCCTCGAGTGTCTTCTGGACATGATATGTTACTCCAACAGTAGAAACCCTGACTATGACAATGACCATACAGGAATGCTCCGGAAATGGAGAGTAAAGAGCAATACGGTGGGCATCCAGAGCCTAGTCTCAGGATAGGGTAGAGTATGAGGACCAGATGCGAGGTGCTATGAGGCCTAACAGAGAAAGGCATATGGATGCACTAGTGCAGAGAACACATTGTGTTGGGGGACTTGCTGACAGAAGCATGGTCTTTGTGAGCAACAAGAGCAGTTTGAGTCCTCATAGGTTCAACCAGAAAGTGGTGGAAGTCACAGGTAAGGGAAACGTGGCTTCATTCTGGTGGGAGGTGCCTGTTTTAATTTGAGCCAGAGTCAGAGAGTCAGTTGGGCACATCTCTAGAGCGGGGAACCAGATATAAATCCCCACACAGTACTCTAGTGAAGCATTAATGCAATTATTTTTATTAATAAAATTTGAAAGTCAGATATTGCAGTTTTTGTATTTTAAAAATGGGGCAGCGGTGGCCTTGGTGGTTAGAGCCATGGGGCAGAGTGGAAAGTCGCTCACACCATGCAGACAGTGCTTATGTAGAGGATTTTATTGGGGGAAGGGAGAGAAGGGGGCAGAGGAAAGAAGAGGAAGAAGAAGAGAAAAAGGGATGGGGAAGGGGAAAGAGGAGGTGCAGACCCTACCTCATGAGGATAGAGAGAGAGGAAGAGAGTGGGTGGGACCCTGCCCTTTATGAGGGGATGAAACACAAAGAGACCAGGCAGCAATGAGTGCTCGTGATGCTGTCATGACCCTGAGCAGGCCGGGGTACCAGCTGTGCACTGGCCAGTTCCTCAAGGTTCGGCTCTGAATGCTAATATCCCTCTCTCTTGATCATTATGAAAAGGTCGAGTTATGGATGGCGAGTGGGGCGGGAATGATGGGTGCCAAACTCTCAAGACTCCTTCCTGCTGACATGGGATGAAGTGGGGATGGGGAAGTTGGGAGTCAGCGTCACACTCGGGGGAAGGTGTGCATTCAGGTAGCTGTCATCATGGAGACCTCAGGCATCTGTTTCTTGAGGGAGCTGAGAAGGCAGGTGGCTAGGAGGAAAAATAGATTGTTATAATCAGCCCCATGAGCAGGGCTAGCCATGGGAAGAGTGATAACTGGCCAAAAGAATGGAACAGAGAAGTGCCCTGGTTGTATAGAAGAGGCAGGGGTGAATGAATGAGACATGGGAACAGATATGCCCTTCACTGGGACATCTTGGACAATCAGGTTCTAGTTGCTGGGTAGGTGCCTGCTTGAGCCTGAAGAGGTGATACCAGCAGTGAAATCCCAGGAGCTTGGGGAGATGGCATGCCAAACTGAGGGATGATGTGTTCTTCAGGAGTACCTGAGCCGTCACATCTGCTGTTTCTCTGGAGGTGGTAAACACTTCTATCCATTCTATAAAAGTATCGACCAGCTAGGAGATATCAGAGCTTTTATGAGTTGGCATGTGGGTGAAGCTAACCTGCCAGTATTTGCCCAGTTGGCATCCTCGGAGCCGGAATCGGGGCTGGCATATCTCAAAGACGTTCTGCGGGTTTGCTTTGCCATGAGTCTGGCGGGAGGGGTGGACCTGTGCAAAAACCTGCAAGTGTCTGGAAAACAACTGGAGCAGATTTATATCTTGGTGTCACAGCAAAAGGCTGGGAGGCTTCCATACCCTCTGTAATGTGTGTCTGGAGGAGAGCTGTTAACTGGCAAATCTAAAGATCCCTGGTCATCAAACAACATCAGATCTGAGAAGGATACATTTTACCCCTGTTAGCAAGTGAAAGTGACAGAGAGGTACTTGCTGGCTACCTAGACAACCACCCCAGGTTCCTCCATGGCTGCTGAGGGCGGAGGTGTTAGTCTGACTTATTTATAATGACAGACTGCAAGGTTGAATGTCATCCACATAGTATATGAGTTTAGAGGTGGGGAGAGACAAAGAGGGTAGGTCAGAAGCTAGGGCATGGCCACTGTTGTTTTCACCAGCGGAGAGAATGGACCACAAATACAACAAAACCCACTCTAAGAGTTTATTGGTAGAGGGGGGGGGGTGAGGGAGTGGGGTAAACAGGCCTGCCTGGGAGAGAAGTAACTGAAGAGTGTGTGGAACAGGTGGTATCTGATTTTAAAGGTAGCTCAGGGCATGAGTATAGGGGATTATGTAGTCACACTGCTCATGCACATAGATTACACAGGACACAAGGCCCTGGGGTGACAAAGCATGGGACCCCGGAAGTGACTAGAGGATACTGGAAACACTAACATTCCACCCTTTCATTTATTATAAAAAATGAGGGCCTGGGGTGGCAGGTGGGTGGGAATGGGGGCATGGGGTTTCTCGAAACTGCTTCCAGCTGACTTGGTGGGCGTTAATCACCTTTGGGGAACTTGTCTTGAGGTAGCTGGTTGTTTTCACTGTTGTTCAAGCTCTGTGGAACCATCAGGCACCACTTGGACCTGACAAGAGGCTGGCAAGGCAGAAGATGAAGTTTAGGAAAAGTTTTTCTTAGATCCTGGTAATTGAGGGGGCGGGGATCCCAAGATGGGTGGGTCCCGAAGGATCCCAAGATGGGTGGGTCCCGAAGGATCCCAAGATGAGGGGCTGTGGATCCTGAGACCAGGAAAAGGTTGGATAATACTTATCTGGAGTGAATCTGACCTGTTTGTGTGGGTTCAAGTTGACTCCCTGGAGCTTACAAGAATTTTTAAGTTTACAAAAGAGATAAGTTTTAGATACATTAAGAATGAAAGGGAATTGAAAATCCTGAGTTTGTGGCTATGATAATATAGTGATAGAGTGTTTAGAACTTTGCTAGAGTTGGGTTAACAGCTTATCAGAATTTTGTTGGTTAGTGTTAAAGTTATGAACAGTCACATAGTAAGAGAGAGAGAGAGGAGAGAAAGAGGAATCGGGAGCATGCTTTATTTTTCCTTATTACCAATTAAACTCCCTATCTCCACCTGAAACAAACCTTTAGGCATCTGTTCCTTTTCCATCATCATGGTATCATCTTAACACTCAGGAGACATGAGTGGTTGATTGCTGAGGACAGCCAATAATAAACTATTATATTAATCTGTTCTGGTAGTCTTTTTTTTAAGTCTGGGGGTGTGAATATCTCTGGGGTGTGACTGTTTCTTACCACCCAGGCATGTGGCTAATGGTGGTCCCATAACAACAGCAGATTAGTTAATCAGAAATTTGAATATGTCATTGAAGATACGTAGAGAGGAAATTGATGAAGCAGGGTGTGATCAGTAGAGACAGGAGAACATGAAGGGGGTGGCCAGGAAGGAAAGCATATTGGGGTTCCCAATCCAGTAGAGTTGAGTACAGCTGTGGGGTGAAACCTCATTCTTCTGGAATTGGAGACAAAGCAGTTGATCTCTGTCTTCTGGAGCTGGGCCTTGTCTGAGTGCTGTGTATGAGGAAAGATTATCTTGAGGTAGGGGAGTTGAGGGTTTGAGGTGGGAATAGTGAATCCAAGGAGGAAGAGCCTCAAACTTAGCAGCTGTGGGGTTACAGGAATGTCCTTGAAGGGGCCCTGCCTTCAAGGGGTAAAGGAGTGAGGGGCATTGTTCTGGGGAAGAGGGGAAGACCTGACCCCCGATACTGATTAGAGATGGGCAGGGGATGGAGCATGGTTGGGGTAAGGAGTGGTCAGTAAAGTTCCATAAGAGAGAACGGAGATGATAGAGTAGGGGGATGAGTAGGTGATCAGGAAGGGGTGAGGGTTTGGATGGGAGGCCAGGGCCCAAACTGGCCTCCCATACATGAGTTCAAATGGCACAGTCCAGAGAGATCACATTGGGAGAGCCCAGAGCCTGAAAAGAGGCAGAGACAAGAGCTTTACCCAGTCAGAGTGAAGTTCCTGTGACATTTTAACAAGAATATTTTTTAAGGAGTGGTTAGTTTGTTCTATTTTTCCTGAGGACTGAGGGTGACATGGGATATGAAAATGCCAAGGGATGCTGAGAGCTTTAGATAAGGTTTGGGAAATCTGGGAAGTGAATTCAGGACTTTTGTCAGACTGGAGAGAGGCAGGAATCCTAAATTAGGAAATAATCTCCCAGAGAAGGAGGTCAGAGACTGTCTGATCTCTTGTTAGTAACTGGAAAATCTTCAGTCCAGCCTGAGAACATACCTACTAGAACCAGGAGATAATTACCCCATCAGATTGTGGGCATGTGAGTAAAACCAAGTTGCCAGTCGGTCCCCAGCAGGGAACCTTGGCCTGGTGGGTAGGAAAAGGGAGGCTACAGTATTTGCAATTGGGGTCTGACTTTTGACACATTTTACAAGAGGCAGGGATAGTTTTTAAGAGCTCTAAGTCCTCAAGGATGGGCTGGAGTTGAGCCTTGACAAAACGAGACAGAGCCTGTCTGTTAGGATGAAAGAGCTGGTGTAGATAGGACAGAATTTGTCAAGTGTCGGGGTGACTGTGAGGATGTGGGTTGTAGTGTGTGGATTCCATGTGGTGGGTGAGGTGAGTCTGGGCCTTGGAGGACACTGTCCTAGCTGCCTGGTGGGCTCAGTTATGTCCCTTAGAGATGATGGAGCTGTCGGTCTGATGAGACCAGCAACGAATAATCCCTATAGCTTTGGAAAGATAGAAGGCTTTTAGCATGGCCATAATATGGCCTGAGTTCGTTATGGATCCTCCTTCTGTTGTTAGTAGCTCATGCTCTTTCCAGATGGCAGCGTGGGACAAGAGGATATGAAAAGCATATTTGAGGTCTGTGTAAACATTTAGGGATTGTCCTTGTGCCAATTGGAAGGCATGAGTGAATGTTATTAATTCAGCCTGTTGGTTAGTAGTGTTGGTGGGGGTGCCTGTGCCCCCCCCAATATCTGACACTGGCAGAGCCTGCTTTTCAGGTCCTCTTATGTAAAAGTGAGCTGCCATCTGTGTGCCAGGTATAGGTGGCCTGAGGCAATGTGCCCTCCTGCATGTGTGAAGGACAGGGCAGTAGTTCCTCTAGGGTTTCAATGAAAGAATGAGATGGGGAGTCGTCAGTATTGGGTTGAGGGAGAAGACTTGAGATATAGAGGGCAGAAGTCTCAGGGCAGCAACATCAGGCTTCAGCTGCCAGGCCTCAGAAGAGCTGACAGTTGTGGGGTTGGAATTTGTGGGGAGGACCAGCCTATCTTGTCTAGGGAAAAGTGAGGCAATGGATTCCCCAGAGTCCTGTTGTCCAAGGTCTGAAGAAGGCCCTGGCAGCAGTCGAGGCAAAAGGCAGTTTTGCTCAGTGGCTGGCGCTGCCACTCTGGAGCAAGTTCCGGGTGGAGGTTCTCCTGTGCCCATCCATCTTCTTTGGAGGAGATAAGGGTGCTGCCAGGAGCTGGCATGTCTCTCTATCATAAAAGCTTTTTAATTAAACAATTTAAATGCCATATTCTGCAGATCTCTGAGCATTTGAGGATTGTCTGTCTATTAGGTGAATGACTGACTATCAACCTGTGCTCTCTAACAGTCTCTAATATGTTAGGAGCTTTAATAAGACTAAAAAAGGGGGCTTGTGAGTTGGTGTGGCTCAACTCTGAGAAAAGGACCCTCTTGGGGGACCAGAAACTCCATTATAGAGTATGTCGCTTGTTTATCAAATATGTATTCATCAAACCTCTGCCACCATTTATTTAAATTCTCTAGAAGCTTGGTTTTGAACACTTGGCAAAGACGTAAGTTCAAATCTCTAAGTTAGCTTTTGTTAATCTGAATGGATCTTTATAGCTTTCAATTTCTATTATCACATAGAGTATATTATAAACCAGAGTTGAATGAAATATAGCTTTACATCTCTATCATCATACAAAAAATCCATACCCATCCAAAATATTTGAGGCTTGCTGCTTCCTTACTCCAGAAGGAGATAAAATGAACAGACAGGTCACTATGACTAAATGTATTTTTTAACCTGAGCAAACCTTAGACAAAGTGGACATCTCTATCTCTGACTCACTTGGTGTAGCAAACAGGACATTTAAAGAGAGAGAGAGTAGACAGACATAAACAGGTCTTTGGAGCAAAGAAAAAGAAAGAAAGTAGAGGATTCTTTCTTGGTTTCCCAACTGTCTGCCCCCAGACTACTGAGGGCCAAGCTGCCGGCGAGTGAGAAAGCAGCTGTGTTACGGGTAGAAGAGAGGGAATCCGGAAGCACATTTGTTACCGGTGGAAGAGAGCGGATCTGCTGCACGGCGGAGCAGGCGGTGAGGTCGTGGCGTGAAGCGGGTACCTCTGATGGGCCCTGTCCAGGTATGTTACTAAACACACATGCCACACACACAACAGAGTTAGTGTGGGAGGCCTATCGGGAGGAGGAGAGCAGAAGAATAAGAGTGAAAGACCACGTTGGGTCTTGGGGTGGGGACTTGGGAAAGGCAGGCAGATGAGAGGGAAGGGAAGAGAGAGAGAAATGGAGAGGTATAGTATAAGGGAAGGGGGATCTACCCATTTCCCTGATTGCTCACAGTAGTCATAAAGGACCGAAGGGAGTAGCAAACGAGGACCAAGCCAGTCAGAGGGTCATCACCACACTCAACGGGGTCAGATTTAGCCTGGCTAAGCCACAGGAGCTCAGGACCTGGTACCAGGGCTTTTGTAGAGGCCAGAATGCGAGGACGAACACTAAGGTCTAAGAGGGGTCTCATCCACAGGAAAGCATCAGGAATGGAGTCACAAAAGCCCCGTTGGTCCTAATGAAACTGCAGGAGTGCAGCTCCAAGGGTGGTGGGATGGGGTCAGGTGAAGAGAGCCAGCCAAGCCTTTAAGGCTGTGGATGGAGGTTTCCAAGGTACCAGAGGAAGGTCACCTCCTCATCCCTCAGGCAGCTAAGCAGGCGTGCATCCCAGTGAGGAGCATACCACCACTCTTCCCTGGAGTGTGGAGTGCTGCGGGATCCGGAGCTGAGGAGGGCTGGGTCTGAATGCGAACAGGGGAAAGCACCTGAAAGCGGAGACAAGCTGAGAAGTCACCAGTCCTCTCCCAATGCTCCGTCCTTCCTCCAAAAGGGCTAAGTCCCTCTCTGCCCCACCTCACCACTTCCTGTTCTATCTGTCCTCACTCCTCCAAAGCCTCTGTGGTTAATTTTGGCAGGGTAGTGGTTAGCTCCGCCCTCTGACTCCGATCACGCTTTATTTGTCAGAACAGGATCAAAATATCATACAACATGCCAGAGGTTGTGAGTAAGGTTTGCTGGGAAATTAAGCCAGAAACCCTGGCTCCGGGCAGTCAGGGGCAGTCATGGAGGTTGCGGCTGAGGATGGCTCTGCTCGTGTCTACTAGAATTCATGAAGCCCAAAGAAGAGCTTTTGAGGGAAAAGTCGTTTCCTCCCCCACATCATCTGTGAGACTTAGGTATCTGGAGTTTCAGGTGTCATCACCTAGTAGTCCTCAGGGGTCAGCCTTCCTCTTTGGCACCTCCTCCTCCTTCCCAGGCAGCTGCTGTACCAGGAAGTCACCAGCCGGCCCTGTCCTCTCTTTAGTGTCTCCTGGAGTTGTAGTGACAAGGAGAGCCCTTTGTTTTCTGCAGAGAGATTCTGGCTGAGGAACCTGGGGAGGACACCTGAGCTCAGGGCAGGATCTTCACGTAATGTCTTCTGAGTCCCAGTGCAGGTTGGCAACGGCCCTACGTTCAGAAAGCCCTGGGTTCGGGGTGCTGGAGTGCCAAATGCAGAGTCACAGAGGAGCCAGGGACTGCCTGTAGTGAGCATGTGTGAGGAAACATGCATGTATTCCCACACGAGTAAAATCAAAGATCATAAGAAAAAGGTGTGTTAGTGAATAGACCATGCTGTTTTCTTTGGCAACAAGGAAGGGGATGCCAAAGGCCATTGTGTATCAGCTGAGCAAACAGGTGGAAGATTGGAGAAGTGAGGCATGAATAAATATCAAGGGAGGCACGGAACAGGAAACAAAGTGTGGACTCCCTGCTAGAAGCCTGTGTTCCTCTGTGTCTCCTGAGTTCTCAGTGTCTACGTTGTCCTCTGTGAATAGAGGCCAGGCTCACTTTAGCACAGACTGTATGTGCCTGTCCTCTTCCAAGCCATGTGGCTCTACCTGGTGGTTCTCCTGGGCCTGTGGAAACTCCTGCGCTTGTTCAGGGAGAGGAAAGTGGTGAGCCATCTCCAAGACAAGCATGTCTTCATCACGGGCTGTGACTCGGGCTTTGGGAACCTGCTGGCCAGACAGCTGGACAGGAGAGGCATGAGGGTGCTGGCTGCATGTCTGACAGAAAATGGAGCTGAGGAGCTGAGGAGCAAGACATCAGACAGGCTGGAGACGGTGATCCTCGATGTCACCAAGACAGAGAGTATTGTGGCAGCCACTCAGTGGGTGAAGGAGCATGTTGGGAACAGAGGTACCATTGAGATTCCTGTGTGTGTCTTGGTTTGTGTCTCTGTGTGAAGGGAATGCCTGTGTAGCCCTGAAAAGATTCCCAATGGGGGTGGGGATGGAATTGAAGTGACTACAGACTCTTCCCCTCTCCAGCATGTCAGGACTTCCTCTTACTCTTACATTTGGTTCTTCAAGCTCTCTACTCTTGGTCAGCTGGTGTCCTGTGTCATTTCATGTCCACACTTCTGTCTGTCCTCTTCTGTCACTGTATGCAGAAAGGCTGCACTGTTGGCTGCTGAGTGCCAGGTTAGAGACAGTGAGGAGGTTGGGGCCCTGGCTCTGTGTGAAGCTGGCTGGGCATGGGTCAGATGCATCTCCACTCTCAGTACTGGACCCTGGTCTCACCGTCCACCTGAGATTCTTTATGGGGAGCCAAGGCCACTGCCATGCTTAAGGCCAACACCCCACACTGGAGGAATGCCTTAGTTAAGTCAGATGTAGGAAGGGGATTCTCTCTCTCACACTCACACATCCTGCCTCTATTCTTTCTTCTCTCCATTTCTCTCTCCCTTTCACTGTTTGTGTGGTATGAAAATAATGAATTAAGTTAAAAATGTATTGAAATCATGGTTATTGTTCTAAACACTAAAACATACAATCCACAATTAACATACGATTTGCTATCCAGTGGATAAAACTAGTAACAGTTGGATCTGTACCGATTAATACATGTGCATTCTTTTCAGTTTAAAATGGTGAACAATTTTTACCACTTGAAGAAGAATTATAGTATTCAAATATAGTATTCAAATAATTAAAATAGTTTGCCCAGTAACAAAACCCAACTAGTTTTTACCATTCCTTGGCTTTGGATATTGGAATAATTTCATTTGGTTGTGTTTATTTGTGTTGGGTTTTGAGTTCAGGTCTTGGTATGGAGGAGGCCATGATCTGATGTTTCTCTTCCTCAGCCTGCTTTGTGCTGGGATTTCAGTCATGTACAACCGCACTCAGCTTGTTTCCTATATTTGTTGTCATAAGCAATGTCTTGGGGAACTTCTGCTTAATTCAGAGTCTGCAAGCATGTTTCATTTTGGAAACAAGAAATAAAATATGTTTTTCCATATTTTTAACAAATTCTTTCTTTTTTCTGGTTTGGGGGTTGTTTTTTGTTTGTTTGATTGGTTGGTTTTGGGTTTTTGTTGTTGTTTTTTTTTGTTTTTTGAAACAAGGTTTGTCTGTGTGCTCATGGCTGTCCTGGAACTTGGACTGTAACTGGGCTGGCCTTGAACTCACAGAGATCCACCTGCCTTGCCTCCTGAGTGCTGGGATTTAAGAAGTGGGCCAGCATGCCTGGAAACTTTTTTGCCATAAAATGTATTTCTATCATGTTTTCCCTTTCCTCAACTCCTTCCTGATCCTCCCCATGTCCCTACCCACCAAATTTCATATTCGTCCCCCCTCTCTGTGTGTGTCTCTCTCTCTCAAATAAAAACAACAGAAAAAAACCAAAATGAAAATCAACAAACAATAAGAAACCCAAAACAGATGGAAAAAAATGCAGAACAAATCAACATGAAAGATTCCTAAAAATGAATACATGGGGTTCATTTTGTGTTAGCAAGTACTTCTGGGCATGAGGCTCCAATGTCACTGCGGTGGAGAAAACTGTTGCTCCCTTTGCCAGCAAGTATCACCTACAGATTGCTTCTTGGTTAGAGGTTAGACTGTGTTTCCACTTCCTCTTCTGAGTGTTGGGTCACCGTCTGGGACCTGTGCAGGTCTTACGTGTGCCGCCACAACCTCTGTGAGTTTATGTGTGCCTCATCCTGTTGTGTCCACAAGACAGTTAATTGGAGTCTTCCATCACCTCTGGCTCTTCAGTCTTCCCACAACCTCATCTTCAAAGACCCCTGAGCCTTGAGGTGAAGGCTTTGATGAAGATTCCCCTTTTAGGACTGAGTTCTCCAAAGTCTGTCACTCTCTGCACATTGTCCAGTCATGTGACTCTGTGCTCATTCTCATCTATTGCAAGACCAATGTCTTCTGATGAGTATTGTGCAAGGCACTGGTCATGCGTGTAGTGATAATGTATTAAGACACATTTTACAGTATATTCCTTGAGCAGAATAATGTTCTTAGGTTTTCCCAAGGCCCATGACTTATCTGGCCTGATATTTCTGACTCCTATGCAGAGTCAGGTATGGCTCCATCTCATAGAGTGGCCTTCAATCTAATCAGAAAGTGCCAGTTACTCCAGGTCATTTGTGCCTCTACTGTGCAGTAGATCTTACAGGCAGATCACAGTTGTAGGTCACAGGGTTTGTAGCTGGGTGATCCTGGTGTTTGCCTTTCCCTCTGGGAGTGCACAGAGTGTCTTCTGGCACCTTGATTGTGAATCAGTAGGGGTGAAGCTGTTGGTTGAGCATCTGCTCAACCTCTCCCTGCTCGATGACATAAGTAACTAACATCTTCAGCAATATGTCCTTACTATCAGGTTGTGAAGAACAATGAGTGGCCTTGGCAATAGCCTGTGATGGGGGTTGGGAGTGCAGCTCCATGGAGCCCTTTTGACCAATGACTCAACGGGATGTAACCCATTACTGGCACTGCAAGTTTTACCTGGTGGCATATGATGTCTAGGTCAGAGATCATCTCCCCATGTGACTCCATTTAAATCCTTTCACATATGTATGTATCTTAGGATTTATCTATAGAAAAAATTTCCATAGAACTTCTCAAAACTAGATTTAAAAAAATTGATGAAAGAATATAGGTCCCCAGAAGGATAGAACTTGCTTTTGAGCCAAGGGTACATATGTCATATGGGTCAAGTTTTTTAAGTCAACAAATGCCATGCTAAATCTAATCAACTACTCTCCAATGCACTCTGCACAGAAATTGACAGAATGTGGTGTGTAGTTGTAAGACTTCCCGAGTGGATACTTGAGGATCCAGGACTTAAAGACCAAAGGGGATGAGGAAGGGCAGCTGTTGGGTGAGGGTCAAGAAAGGGCGCCCTTTTCTGGGGTTGGGGTGGAGTCTCAGTGCTGTTGGTGGTCAGCGATCATTGTCTCCTCCCTTTCCTGTCCCTGGGTTTTGCAAGCATCTGAGGAGAGCTGCTCAATATTGATGCTAGACCTTGCAAGACCCACTTCATCAGAACCATAAACATAGCAGTTTTTTCCAAACTCTACCCATACAAGGTCCACATTTGTGTTTCTCAACCTAATTTCACCAGGACATCAATTTTCTCCTTTCTTTAATTTCTTTTCTATTTTTCCCTATTACCTGCCTCACTAATCCTTCCTCATAACTGTCTTCCTTTGCTATTTAAAAGACAAAGGCAGCAGTGTGTCTTAGTCAGTATTCTATTTCTGTGGAGCGACACCAGGACCATGGTAATTCTTATAAAGGAAAGCATTTAATTGGTTCTTGCTTATAATACAGAGGTTTAGTCCATTATCAGGATGGTGTGAGGCCTGGTGGCCCACAGGCAGACATGGTGCAGGAGAAGGAGCTGGGAGTTCCACATCCAGATCAGTTCTACATGTCTCCTTCCAGACAGCAGGAAGAGTGAGACTCTGGTCTGGCTTTGGCTTTTGAAACCCCATATCCCAACCACCCCCCAGTGACACATTTCCTCTAACAAGGCCATGCCCCCCTAATCCCTCTCAAGAAGTGCTGTTTCTCAAAAATGCATGTTTTCAAATCTATGTACCTCGGGGTCACATTTATATCCAAACCACCACAAGTGAAAGGATAAAATATCTTCAAGGATGGAAATAATCGGTAAAACACAATCATAGTTTCATGGTCTCCAGATAAACATGTCTTCACAACCCATTTTTATAACTAGCAAGTGACAGTGACTGCTTCCTGCTTCCCAGGCAGGGATCTGGGCCATGAAGACCTAAAGGAGGGAGGTGTCCATGCTGTGAGCCTAGAGCCTCTGGGATGGGTCCCCAGCCCTGTGATGCCATGCTGTTCCTCATTGCATCTACTCTCCAGTACACACGTGTCTAAGTGGTCTCACCTTGTTGAATGTGCATTTTACCATAACTATACCTGCGCTGTGTGACTCTCTCTTCTTTCCACTGTCCCCAGGACTCTGGGGTCTGGTCAACAACGCTGGCATCTCCAGCTCCTTGGGTCCCAGTGGGTGGCTGAACAAAGATGACTTTGCAAAGGTACTGGATGTGAACCTGTTGGGAATGATCGACGTGACTCTGAACATGCTGCCCTTAGTGAGGAAGGCAAGAGGCCGTGTGGTCAACGTCTCCAGCATCTTGGGTCGAGTGTGTTTCCCTAGTAGTGTTGCTTACAGCATCTCCAAGCATGGTGTTGAGGCCTTCTCCGACTCCATCAGGTAATGCACAGGGATGTGGGTCCCAGAGGGAAGATTTGGAAGGGGTTTTATTTAATCACAGCCTTTTATAATCCCATCATGGAGAGGACACTCTCTGGTTGGGGGCTGTCTCACCTTCTCCTCATTCAATCATCCACTGGGAAGCACTTTTCCATGTCTCTAACAGAGGGCAGGACAAGACCTGAGTGTAGTTCATCTTCTCCTGCCATCAAAGACTGAGGGCACTAGGGGACGTTTCTGAGATAGAATTGAGCCTTTGAGTATTTTGAGTGAAGAATTAAGACCCCTGAGCTCTATGATTCTAAACATGTTTTTGAGTGAGGCTGAGCATCTCATTCAAATTGAGAGATAGATATCAGGCCCCTGTAGAGTCCACAATCAACATGTTCCAGCAGACAGAAATGTTTGAACCTGGCCTAAAGACTATGGCAACTTAGAGAGCATGAGCAGAGACAGAGTGGAACTGCGCCCTTCCCTTGGAGTGGCCATGTCCCAGTCAGCTGTGTCCACCATGGTTGTCATCTGTTTGTCAGGGTTCTGTAGCAGGATTGGGCTGCAGCAGAGTAAAGGTTGAACATGGAAACCTGGAACATGTATGTGTAAGTGGACTCTCCCTGGGAAAAGTATAGACCATATGTGGAAGGCAGATGGTCAGCACGTAGGCTGATGTAGACTTGTGGAGAGCCTAAGAGTGCTCAACGGTATGTTCTTCATGCTGTCAGCAATACAACCAGTCAAAGAAATTGAATCAGGGGAATCATTTGTGGCAGGTACATCCCTGCTGGAGGGAACAGGGAGGCTGTGAATGTGAGGAAGTGTCCAACAGGGTCTTGCTCTCTGAAGACACCTGCAGGAACAAAGAGAGAGATGTCCTGAGTGCTTCCTGGGACAGTGGGGTGGACTGAGACTCAGGAGTGAGGTGGAGGTGACTCTGGCAAGATGGTGACCCTTTGCATCTGCAGAACATGGAGAGAGGTCTTAGTGGTGTCATGGAACAGAAGGCCTAGTTTTAGGCCAGTGACCTACACACACCAAACTCTTAGTGTGACATTCCAAAGCACAGAGGCAATGCCCTCACCAGGAGTTTCATTCCCATCTGCTGCACAACCCAGATCCACAACTGTGACCTCTCCTCACCACAGGCTGGTGTTGGCACGCCACTGTACTCTTTTTGTGAATCCTTTTACAGAAAATCATCTAAAGTTGTTAATGTCTGTCTGTCTTGCAGGAGGGAGCTCTCCTATTTTGGGGTGAAGGTGGCCATTATAGAACCTGGTTTCTTCAAGACTGCTGTGAGCAGTAGTGAAAAGTTATCATCAAATATGAAGATGCTGTGGGACCAGGCCAGCTCAGAAGCCAAAGAGATTTATGGCGAGAGCTTCCTGGCATCCTGTAAGTGAGCTGTGAAGACCCAACAGAGTCTAGTCCTGAATCCATAGTCTCCTGTTCATTTTGCCAGTACTAACCCATTGCCCTCACTCTTCAAAGAAATTAGACCCATTTTCTTGTGGTAGGTGTGTATGTTGTCAGAAAAATCTTGACTTCGAGAACATGGTGCTCTGCTCCATCTGAGCCTCTCATCATCATTAAGCTGTGAGTGAAGTCAGGGACAATGTGAGGAAGAGGAATTAGACAGTACTTTCCATGAGCTGAGACCAAGATGGCGAGTGTGCATGGTTCTTCCTTGAAGCTGGGTTTTGTTCCCCCTGAGACCTGGGACAGGACAGTGTTGGCATGGCTTCTGATGTGAGATCATGGGGTCAAGAGAAAATTTCCTCTAACTTGGACTAGAGCAGGAGAGGTGTAGGTCAACACCAGCTGAATCACTTCTCATTCTGCACAGATCTCTCAATGCTAAAGTCATTGGACCAAAAGTGTAATGAGGACCTCTCCTTGGTGACGGACTGCATGGAGCACGCGCTGACTTCCTGTCACCCTCGCACTCGATACTCAGCTGGTTGGGATGCCAAGCTCTTCTACCTCCCCATGAGCTACCTGCCTACCTTTCTTGCAGATGCCATAGTCTACTGCATCTCCGTGAAGCCTGACAAAGCTCTGTGAAGCCTACATCTGTTTCTGTAGTTGGGGGTATGTGAGTATAGTGTGAGGGAGCAGATCCTCAGGAGGAAGAAGATTCCTAGGATCAGTATAATCTTGCCATTGGCAGGAATATTCATAGGGGCCTGACTTTTCTTTGTCATTATAAATTTGGAGGAAATAGAGCTACAGGAGAAACTACTATGTTTAAACAAATGTCCCCATTTGGGGTGAAAATAGAAACTGACCTTACAATTGTCAGAGTCATTTATTTTACTTATCTTATTTTTAAATATTTATTTTTTTGTTTATCTGTATGCATGTGTGTCTGTCTTCCATGAGTGTAGGAGTACCTGTTAGGATGTACCATGTAGCAAGTGTCAGTTGAAGAAAGAAAGCACTCCAAGATGAAATTTTAAGGCCTATGGGGCAGCGGGAATGTCTAGATTCTCTCAACCTCAAACAGCTGTACAAGGAGTATTGTATTTATTGATTATTAGGCAAGGTATTACCTTATACTAAGATCCAGTCTAATTTACATGTCTTACTAAGGGGGAGCATCACATGCCCCGATGACTCTAGTCCTTTATATATATAGTTTGCAATACACAATAATACAAGAGCCTCGGTTGTGCCTGAGGAGTTTTGTGATCAAAGCCATGGGATGGCTGCAATGCCCCTTCAGCAAAGAATTCTACAAAACATGGGGAGGGGTAAATCACTTTTTTCCACAAGAGATCTTCAAGATTAAAGTACTTCTAGAAAACAGCTGTTTATTCTAATGTCTACCCCAGATACAGTGACTCTGCAAAATTCCCTCAAGAACCCATAGAGTCCATATTATTGTGTCCCCTGCAACCGGAGTTACAGGCAGTCAGGAGATGCCTAACTGTGGACTGGGAACAAAATTTGGGTCCTCTAGATGAGAAGCTAGTGGTCTACCAGCTGTCCCTATGTCTAAAACGTTCATATTTGTAGTTAATCTTTAGGTCATTTGACTCTGGAACTCACCATGTCACACAGGTACATCATGACCTTCTGAATGTCTCCCTTTGCTACAGCACATCTGGCTTAGGTCTGAAACCCAAAGGGGGTTTGAGAGCAAGTGAGGGAATGTAGAAAGGACAGACACACAGACACATGTACAGAAAACTGGCTTGCAGTTGCCTGTGTGTGCTCTGATGCAGCCTCAGCTACTTCCTCTGCAACCTGTACCCTGAGCATGTTTATTGTGAACAGCAAAGGGGAAGGGGCTGGCTAATCTCTGCAGAGGGACTGAAGACACCAGGTTCAGACTCTAAACACCCAGGAAGCTGCAGTTGCTAGTTTTTTCCTGACTGATCTATAAACATCTGAATGTGGTTCAGAGGAAGAAAGCTTTGCCAATTCTGAAATTAACCTATATAGGGAAAGGCTTTGCTAATTTGCCTTGGGACTGAGGTCTTCATTCCTTTCATGGCGGTGCCCAGGTCAACAGTACACACCCACTCAGGGCTTCCTGTTGCTCTGTATTGCTTCAGCATCTCCAGTGCTGGGATTATGAAGGTGTGCCACCAAGCCATGCTGTTATTTTATGTTTGATCGACACATACAAGCACTAACATTACACATGATAATAAAATAGCATGTAAAGGTTCAAGCAATTCATCATAAAACTCACATCATCAGAACAGTGAAGAAACAAGGTGTCTAAGACGTAAAGGAGCTGAGAGTCTCCAAATGCTCCCGTGTGCTTCATTCAGGTCAGCCCATGTTCTCCTTGCAAGGAGAATGAGACAGTGCATGGCGCGTCACTCCTGCAATGTTAGCATTCTTCAAAGTGAACAGGAGAATTTTTGTGAGTGGAAGAACAACCTGAATCAAAAGCTTCCGGCATTCACACTTTACACACACACACACACACACACACACACACACACACACACACACACACACACACATTTTAGAAAAATCAGTAGCATTCCTCCACTTTGTAGACTGTGAGGAACCTGATCAGGATGGTTGGACCCATCTCAGAAACTCTCTCCAGAGCACAGACAAGCATGAGAGAACAAGTTTCTGCCCCTCACGCTGGGCTCCATAGGGGAAAGGCCAGCACCAAGGACAGATCCATGGCCTGTAAACAGGAGCATCATGTGCTTAAACACAGTGTAATTAGAAGGAAGTACCCACAATGTGGTCCAAGTACAAGTGCCGCACCCTGGGAGGAGGCCACTTTCCTCCTCCTTCCAGATTTCTTTGTTGAGTGAAGACAGGAGTCTACTCAGGGGACCTGTGAGGGACCCTTCAGATCCCACCAAAGCTGTCTCATTAATTCCCTTTGCTGAGAAACACACTATATATACCTCAAATTCATGTCTTACTCATTCCCTGCATGAGGACTATACTTTATAAACCCCCAAATCATTTCTCCAACCCTAGATCCTCGGCCATTAGAACACGATATTCCTTCATTTCTGGGTCCCCAGTAAAGACTGAACAAGGGCTGCATGTGGGCAGGACTGGAAAAGGCTTCCACAGTGGCCTGTTCCCCACCCTTTGCATCACTGATTCTAGACTCCATCCCTCCCCTCCCTGCATGCAGAGGAAAGAGTGGGGTGGGTGGGGATGCCCTGGCCTTCACTGGAGAAGTGCTTCTCACCTGGCTGAGCTACACTCCTCTGGAGTCTTGATCCCAGCAGATGGTTCAGCTCAGATTCTGCCTCAGCACTGCAGCCCAGAGATCAGACAGCTGGAGTGTTGAGACCCTCACAAGTTCAGCCCTGGAATGGGACAAGGAGCCCCCTACCCAGGACACTGAAGAGGACCACTGGGCACTGTCAGTTGGTCTGTGCAGGAATCTCAGTGGAGGGATGGATGGACTGGGGGAAGCTCCACAGGACAGGGAGGTGTCTCTGAGGATTTCTCTTCAACCCTGTGACTCCAGGTGAGGGAGTTACACACCTTCACAGAGTTAAAGCAGTATTTTACAACATACACAAATGTAACACAACTTTGCCTGGATAAGTAATATTCCACAACATCTCTCCTCATATTTAGGATGAACAAGTCAACTCAGTAGGAGGAAACGGGTCCCCAAGGCAGCAAAAAGAGTCAGAGAAAGCCCCTGATCCCACTGTTAGGAATCCCACAAGAAGGTCAAGCTTTACCACCATAATATATGGAGAGGGCCTAGGTCAAACCCACGCAGACTCCCTGATTGTTGGTTCAATCTCTATGAGCTCTTATGAACCCAGATTAGTTGATTTCATGGGTGTTCTTGTGGTTTCCTTGATCCCTCTGGCTCTACAATCCTTCCTCCCCATTCTTTGCAGGATTCTTTGAGGTCAGCCTGAGGTTTGGCTGTTGGACTCTGCATCTGCTCCTATCAGTGGCTTGATGGAGCCTCTCTGATGATGATTGTATATGCTCTGCCCCTGTCTATGATTACAGCAGAATATCATTAGGAATCATTTCACTCACTTGGTTTTTTGTTTGTTTGTTTGTTTGTTTGTTTGTTTGTTTGTTTGTTTCCCCAGTCCTGTGTGGTTCTGTCCTAGCTAGGTCTTTGGGCTACTGTAAAGAAAAAGTCAAAGGATTCCTCTTCTCAGATTATATGGTAGTATACATGAGCAACCCCCAAAATTCTTCCAGGGAGCTCCTACCTGATAAACATCTTCAAGGAAGTGGCCAGATACAAGATTAACTCAAAAACAATAACAACAAACAAGTAACATCAGGCCTCCAATATACAAATGATAAATGAGCTTAGAAAAAAATCAGGGAAATGACACCCTTCACAATGGCCAGGGAAAATATAAAATACCTTAGGGTAACTCTAACCAAGCAAGAGAAAGACCTGTATGACAATCACTTTAAGCTTTTGAAGAAAGAAATTGGAGAAGATATCAGAAGATGGAAAGATCTCCCAAGCTCATGGATTGCTAGGGTTAACATAGTAAAAATGCCCATTTTACCAAGGGCAATCTACAGATTCAATGCAATCCTCATCAAAATTCCAACCCACTTCTTTTCATACCTGGAAAGAACAATACTCAACTTCATACAGAAAAGCAAACAACAGCAACAACAAAACAAAACAAAAACCAACCCCCCGCCCCCCAATATCCCACAAGATAGCTAGAACAATCTATGCAAAAAAAGAACTTCTGGAGGAACCACCATCCCTGATTTCAAGCACTACTACAGAGATATAACCATAAATACTGCATGCTGTTGGCATAAAAACAGATAGACTGATCAATGGAATGGAATCAAAGACCCAACCATAAGTGCACACACCAATGGACACCTGGTGTTTGATAAAGAAACCAAAATAAACAATGGGAAAAAGACAACAACGTCCTTCTGCATCCTTCTCTTCAACCCCCACAGAACAGCCCATTAAGTTCCCAGCTTTCAAGAGCCTTTCAGCTCAAACTCCAACATCCTTCCACAATCCTCACAAACAGTGATGTGTGCAGGGCCATCAGAGTGATGCCCCACCTCTGGTACCAAGCCTGATCCTAGTTTGCCTTCCTGCTGTATATGACACACTAAGCTGCTTGGAGAGAGGAAGTGTTTATCTGGCTTGGAGAGCAGGAACTCAGAGCAGAAACTTGGAGGAAAATGAAGCAGAGACCATGGAAGAATACATCTTTCTAGCTTGCTCTCCATGGGTGGTTCATCTGACTTTCTCACACAACCCAGGACCACCTGCTCAGAGTGTCTCCACCCACAGAGGGCTGGCCCGTCTCACATCAATTAAAAGTCAAGAAAAAGACCCACAGATGTGTGCACGTTGTGTTGTAGGACTTGCTGACACAAGAGAGCAATAAGGCCCGTTTGATCCTTACACACTGGGCCAGAAAGTGGTGGATGACATGGGTAAGGCAAGCATGGTTTCGTCTCTACTGGAAGGTGCCTGTTTTATTTTGACCTGGAATCAGAGAATTAGTTGGGAACAACTCTAGAGCCAGGAAGCAGATGCAAAGCTCCACATACTACTCTAGAGCTTGAGAGTAAAGCTTGTGGGAAAATATGGCATATATTTTGGCAGCAAAGAAAGAAAATGCCAAAGTCCATTATGTATCAGTTGAGCAAACAGGTGAAAGATCAGAGAAGTGAGGTATGAATAAATATCAAACAGGCAGAGGACAGGGAACAACGAGTGAACTCCCCATTAGAAGCCTCTGTTCCTCCGTGTTTTCTGGAATCTTCAGTGTCTACTTTGTCCTCTGTGAATAGAGGCCAGGCTCACTTTAGCACAGACTTTATGTGCCTGTCCTCTGCCAAGCCATGTGGCTCTACCTGGTGGTTCTCCTGGGCCTGTGGAATCTCCTGCGCTTGTTCAGGGAGAGGCAGGTGGTGAGCCATCTCCAAGACAAGCATGTCTTCATCACGGGCTGTGACTCTGGCTTTGGGAACCTGCTGGCCAGACAGCTGGACAGGAGAGGCATGAGGGTGCTGGCTGCATGTCTGACAGAAAATGGAGCTGAGGAGCTGAGGAGCAAGACATCAGACAGGCTGGAGACGGTGATCCTCGATGTCACCAAGACAGAGAGTGTTGTGGCAGCCACTCAGTGGGTGAAGGAGCGTGTTGGGAACAGAGGTACCATGGAGATTCCTGTGTGTGTCTTGGTTTGTGTCTCTGTGTGAAGGAAATGCCCTGAAAAGGTTGCCCAAGGGGGTGGGGTGGAATTGAAGTGACTACAGACTCTTCCCCTCTCCAGCATGTCAGGACTTCCTCTTACTCCTACATTTGGTCCTTCAAGCTCTCTACTCTTGGTCAGCTGGTGTCCTGTGTCATTTCATGTCCACACTTCTGTCTGTCCTCTTCTGTCACTGTATGCAGAAAGGCTGCACTGTTGGCTGCTGAGTGCCAGGTTAGAGACAGTGAGGAGGTTGGGGCCCTGGCTCTGTGTGAAGCTGGCTGGGCATGGGTCAGATGCATCTCCACTCTCAGTACTGGATCCTGGTCTCACCTTCCACCTGGGATCCTTTATGGGGAGCCAAGGCCACTGCCATGCTTAAGGCCAACACCCCACACTGGAGGAATGCCTTAGTTCAGTCAGATGTAGGAAGGGGATTCTCTCTCACACACTCACACACACCAGCCTCTGTTCTTTCTTCTCTCTCCCTTCCTCTCTCTCTCCACTGTTTGTGTTAGTATGAAAAGCTTAAGTTATTTAAAACATTAAAAATGTGGTTGTTGTTCTAAATACTTGAACATATCCAGCCACAGTTAACATACAATTTACTTTCCAGTGGATGAATACTAGTAACAGTTTGATCTGAACCAAACAATATACATGTGTTCTTTTCACTTTAAAAAAGTAAGCAATTTTACAACTTGAAAAACATTTATTCAAATAATAATATTCAACGAATTAAAAGAAATTGACCCTTAACCAAGCCCCACCCTTTTCACCATGCCTGGGGATGGGTATTGGAATAGTTTGTGCTGTGGTGTTTATTTGTCTTGGGTCTTGAGGCAGGATCTTGTTATGGGGCCATGAACCATGTCCCTCCTCCTCAACCTCTTTGTACCAGGATTGCAGTCATGTGCGACCTCGCTCATCTTGTTTCTTATATTTATTGTCAAAACTCTTTTGGGGAAATTCTGCTCAATTCCCAAGTCTGCAAGCATCGTAATTTAGGATCATAGGAATAAAAGATCCCTTTTCATACTTTTATTAATTCTTCTCATGCAATATATTTTGATCAGGTTTTCTCTTTCGCAAACTACTCCCAGATTCTCCCCATGTCCTTACTCACCCAACTTCATGTACTTTTTGTCTTGCTCATGAAAATAAAAACAAGAACAAAATAAAAACTCAAAATGAAAATCAGTTGAAATAGACAGCCACAGGACAAAAAAAAAATACAGAACAAAATATTATGAAGCACCGCCCTTAAAAAATTAATACTTGGAGATTGGTTTGTGTTAGCTGACTCAATCCTGTGTATGAGGCTCCAATGTCACTGCAGTGGGGAACACTGTTGCTCCCTTTGCCAGCAGGTATCACTTACAGATTGCTTCTTGGTTAGAGGTGGGACCATGTGTCCACTGCCTCTTCTCAGTGCTGGGTCACCGTCTGGAATCTGAGCAGGCCTTATGTGTGCCGCCAAAACCTCTGTGAGTTTATGTGTGCCTCAGTCCTGTTGTGTCTGGAAGACAGTTAATTGAAGTCTTCCATCACCTCTGGCTCTTCAGTCTTCCCACATCCTCATCTTCAAAGACCCCTGAGCCTTGAGGTGAAGGCTTTGATGAAGATTTCCATTTACGACTGAATGTTCCAAAGTCTGTCCTTTCTGCACATTGTCCAGTCATGTGACTCTGTGCTCATTCCCATCTATTGCAAGACCAGTGTCTTCTGATGAGTGCTGTGCAAGGCACTGGTCATGAGTGTAGTGATAATGTATTAAGACACATTTTACAGTATATTCCTTGAGCAGAATAATGTTCTTAGGTTTTCCCAAGGCCCATGACCTACCTGGTCTGATGTTTCTGACTCCTACACAGAGTCAGGTATGGCTCCATCTCATAGAGTGGCCTTCAATCTAATCAGAAAGTGCCAGTTACTCCAGGTCATTTGTGCCTCTACTGTGCAGTAGATCTTACAGGCAGATCACAGGTGTAGGTCACAGGGTTTGTAGCTGGGTGATCCTGGTGATCGCCTTTCCCTGTGGGAGTACACAGAGTGTCTTCTGGCACCTTGATTGTGAATCAGTAGGGGTGAAGCTGTTAGTCAGACACCTGCTCAACCTCTCCCTGCTCGATGACATAAGTAATTATCATCTTCAGCAATATGTCCTTACTATGAGCTTGTGAAGAACAATGATTGGCCTTGGCAATAGCCTGTGATGGGGGTTGGGTGTGTGGCTCCATGGAGACCTTTTGACCAATGACTCAACGGGATGTAACCCATTACTGGCACTCGAGGTTATATTTGGTGGCATAAGATGTCTAGGCCAGAGATCATCTCCCCATTCTATGGTGACTCCATTTAAATTCCTTTCATATATGTATAAATTTTAGGAAGCTTCTATAGAATTGATTTCCATAGAGCTTCTCTGTGGGGTGTTTACCCACCACCCCCACAGTTCCCCAGAGTTTTCTTGAGTGCAATCAGCAGGAAATATTAGATAGAAGGACTTATAGCGGAGATAAACAGAGAGAAAATAAAGGATAGCCTCGAGAGGGCCTGGAACCTCTTCCAACGGTCCCGGAATGTCTCTGCCCAGGGTTTTTATAGAGACTCCAAGGGGTGGAGCAAAAGACCTCCTCCCCCAGCACAGCCAAGTGCAGACCATCTCAGACACCTGCACTCAGGCCCGTGGTCCTGATCATCCTCTATTCAGACCTGCTGGGTAAGCCACAAGGAACCAGAGAACGGGCTCCCACAGGTCCCCCCTTCTTAATGTATAAAAAAATAACTATTGGGCCAGGCGGTGGTGGGGCACGCCTTTAATCCCAGCACTCAGGAGGCAGAGCCAGGCGGATCTCTGTGAGTTTGAGGCCAGCCTGGGCTACCAAGTGAGTCCCAGGAAAGGCGAAAAGCTACACAGAGAAACCCTGTCTCGAAAAACAAAAAAACAAAACAAAACAAAAACAAAAAACAAAAAAACAAAAAACCAAAAAACAAAAAACTATTAATGGCTTACAGCAGTCTCCATAGCTGTTACACCTCCCAGTATGGGAGTAGAGGATGATATAGATGGCATTTCTCTTTTGAATTAGGTCCAAGGTGACCACAGCAGTCTTAGCTGCCTCAAGCCCTTTCTAAACCAAAAACTCTTAAGGCGACTACAAACTTAAAGAATCCCTTAGCTTCATCATTACCATTAACAGGTTAACATAAATATTGCTATACATAGTCACATTCTCTCAATCTTACAACTCAAAGCAAACTCTTAACAGAACCATTTGAATTAGCATATATGGTGCTATATATAGTTAACAATTTTCTCCATCTTACAACTTTAACTCAGTCATTTGAAATTTCTTGTTAACAGAACATAGGAAAAACTTTGATGTATTCACATCAAACTTAAACATTTCCTCAACTCCACAAAACCAGGGTGCATTAATATCAATAGGTTTCTGCCAACATAATTCAATCTCATAACTCCTCCTTTTCTTTATAATTTTTAAACAAAAACTCAAACCTAGTTAGAGGAACCCAAACTTATACAATTCCTACAAACCCATATTGAAAAGCAATATTTTCAATCTAACCATTAATACTTTGAAAACTTTTAGCAAAACATCCAAAAGCAGTTTCTTTTTTTTTTAAGATTTATTTATTTATTGTGTATACAGAAGAGGGCACCAGATCTCATTACAGATGGTTGTGAGCCACCATGTGGGTGCTGGGAATTGAACTCGAGACCTCTGGAAGAGCAGTCAGTGCTCTTAACCTCTGAGCCATCTCTCCAGCCCCCCAAAAGCAGTTTCTTAATAAAACTCTTTACACACTTTAAAAGTAGTCTCTTAGTATATCCCATTTGCATTTCTTTCTAACAAAACATGACATTAATCCACTCAAACAACAATTTAAATTAAATAGACTAAGGAATATTAACTCTCCCTTTTCTTTATAATTTTAAGCAAAAATCTCAAGCCTAGTTAGAAAACCCAAACTTTTCTGTTTAAACAGTTCCATTTGTAACACAAAACCAGTTCCATAAGTAATCCATTTTTACATAAACAGTTCCACAAAACAACTCATAAATCACAAGTTAATAAAGCATATATGCATACACAAAACTGCATCTTGAGTCAAGGTAGAAACAATTTCTTCATTTCAACAGTTCCATTTTTACCCCAATTCCAGAAAACAGGTCCTAGGTCATTACTATAAGTGAGCTCAAAATTGTCCCATTGCAATGAAATCTCTATTGTTCTTTTTATTTCTTAAGTCCCAAAATTCAAATGATAAATTCTGGTACTAGCCTTCCAAATATGAAGAAATTCATAACCAAAATCTTTGTAGTTTTATCTCATTTTAAGTTCAAAAAGTTCAAACAAGAAATTCTGGTATCAGGCTTTCACTTCCAAATATGAAGAGATGTTTTTCAACCAAAACTTTTTGCAGTTAATAATTTTTGTTCAAACAAGCGTCTCTGAAATTTGATTCTCAATCCAGAGACCTTTTTAGGTACAATAGTATTCTAAACCGCACCGTTTTTTATGTTAGCTCAGGTTTTTCTGTGCTGCATTAATATTCCACAGATCTCAGATGCGGATGCCTTGTGCTGGTTCTGGCGTCCACCATTCTTAGCTTCTTAGCGGCTTCTGGAGCTTTTGAAACCATTCAGACTGCCTACTTTGCAGTCTACTAGGACACTACCTGTGTCTCAGGTGTTTTCACCATATACATTAAGAATAGACTCACACTTTACAAACTTACATATAACGTATTAACATCTACTTTATTTATACTCCTTAAGGAGACTACAGAACTACTTTACCAAATATATTTCTTATTATTTATATACTTATATTCATTCCATCTTATTCTTATTTAAAGTTACATTTACAACTAGCATCTTTACTTCTTACAAGCTTATTACTACATGTCTTAAGACTACCTTAGATACTTCTTGCAAGCTTATATTCTTAAAGGAACTCTATAGATCTATTTTACAAACTTATATAGAGCTACCATTAGCATATATTTAACTTAGCAAACACCTAGAGATTTCTTAACAGAGATCTAACAAGACAGAATAATTTCTACAAACTCACATATCTTATTTTCATCTTTCTACTTCTTACTCTTAATTATTATCACCATCTCTATTATAAAGATTCTCTTAACTAGACAGGAAGTACGTACATCATTTCTAAAGTTTAGAGTTTATAGTCAGCTTTGTTATAAAGCACTGGAATTTAGTGAGTGTTGTCATTATAGAGTTGTGATACTTGTTGCTAGGGTTTGTAACATTCTCGGGAGGAAGCCACACCCCAGAGTTGCTGAGTTCTCTTGGCCTTTCTGAACCGGCAGAGATGTACTGTCAGCGGTAAACGGTTTTTAACTAGAGGCTGTCCCTTCACCCAGATTCATAATAGCTCCCCTAAGAACTTCAATTCAAACAAACGTTTCTATCACAGCAGTACTTTTGGTTTGTTTGCTCTACTGAAAAACTTCACTTCACGCTGAGGGTGAAATTACCATATTTAGCTGCTGTAAAGTTCTTTGCCAAATACTGCACAGCTATTAGGTGATATAAAGTATTTTTCTAAAGGAGCTAGTAAAGCCAAAAGTGGCACAGCTCCGAGCTCTTATTCCTCACTGTTTGCATTAAACCAGTGACAAAACCTCAGAAGCACTAATCGAGCCACTTTCATTCTGGTTCCTTTATAGAAACGTCATGGGAGTTGACTTTTCTTAGTTCCACGCTCCTTACCAGACGTTCCGGTAACCACCGAGCTTCATTCTCCTCTTGTGAAAAAACACAAACATGTCCTCGACCCCATATTAAGACAGGATCGGGACCCTTCCATAATCCTGAGCAGGGATCTTTCCATTTCACTTGAGTTTCAGGATTTAGTATTTTCACTTCATTAGCTTTAACTCCTGATGTTATTAGCAACGGTGATATTTAGCATTGATTTCTTATAGGTAACTTTCCGGTAAATCAACTCTTTTGTAAGACAGCTAGATTTTCTGGTTTGTTTCCCATCTATAAAGCAGTCATTTTTTTTTTGAATGCCTGTTTCCTTGTCTCCTTATTAGATTTACAAAGGAATTACTCATTGCAGGCAGTTTGTTCAAAAGGCAAAAAACTTTTTTAATTTCAACAAGTTTTTTCATTTCTAAGACAAAGTTCAGTGTATAAACTGCTTTCCCTTGTTTTAAGGATTTTAAAGTGGCTTGTTTGCTCTTAAAGGTAGCTTTTGTCATCCAACTACCGTAAACACTTTGCACAGCTATTAGGGTAAATAAGGCATTTTACCAACAGAGCCCCAAACCGCGAAGCACCTAGTTCCATATCCTTGCAATCTTTCATTGGAACTAATACTTAAATTCTTAGACGACTTTCCCCCTTATTCTTTTAAAGGCTGTATTTTAAGTTTACCATGCACGTATTTTCGAGCTGACAAAAGTGTTTCAGGTCAATGTTGCCATCTTTAGCAGAAAAACTACTTTTCCCAGAATGCATTTCCCTTATATCAGTCCATAATAATATCAGTCCCTTATATCAGTCCCTTATATAAGTCATTTCCCACAGTTCTTTTTGGGTCTGAGAGACAACTGGTTATCTTTTACCAGACTTGCTTACAAATTCTTGCCCGGGAGCTTTGAACAAAGTTTTTTGCTTTTGCAACGGGAGATTTGAACACGCATTTTACATTTTCAGCTATGGAACATTGGGAGGTTTTTGGTCTCTCAGCTGGCTTTAACAGGTGTTTCAACTTCATCAGACACTGGCCCCAGATCAGAACCACACCTGCCTCATTAGCACGCATTGAGGCTGGCATTTCTGATAGCAGCTTTCCTTGGGGCTTTTGTTTGTTTTAGCCAGTCAGTGAAAAACAAGATCATTTACAACAGCTTTTCCATATCTCTTTCAGAGAGATATTCTCCCACTGATTTTATTCTCATTTTGCTTGTTTGTTCCCCCCCCCCCCCAGATGCAGAGCTTCAGGTATCTGCAGCTCTGTACCTCTGCTAGCTGCTTTTAAAGGTAGGGCCTTTTTTTTTCTCCCCCGGAATCTGCCTCAGACTCTAGCAGCTTTGTCAGGTCATGCATTTTCTGGGGAGGAATCTGTCCCTTCTGTTTCTTCAGAGTCTTTCTCCCAGACAGTATCCAGAGTTTGGTCTCAGTTTATCCCCTCTACCCCAGAAGCAGTTTCCGACACTACAGTGGCGGCTTTCCCTGCTACTGAAGGTAGGGGCTTTAGTCGGTTTGTTTTCGGGGTCTGTGTGGTTTGCATACATACTGAAAATCTAACAAGTGAGGTTTTTGCCATTTCTAAACTCCCATTAGGACAGGTGTTTTGCCTCATCAGGCCTTCACCTGGCCCAGTCCCCCAGTGGGTTGCATTTGCTTGTCTGGGTGCTCAAGGACAGAGCTTATGCCAGAGGCAATCACCCCTCAGGGCTACACTCCCTCAACTTACCAGGAGTCATTTGAAACAAAGCTTTCTCAAAGAGGTGCTTTCTCTGACAGAAAAGAAAGCTTTAATCCTGGATAGTTCTGTTCTGCCCTGGCTGGGCTCTTTCCCCAGACAGCGTTCTGACTCAGCAGCATAACTGCTTCAGACACAGTTCAGCTTTACTGTTTTCCCAGAAAGGTCCTTTCTCTGATAGGAAAGCTTTTCTTAGATTTCTTTTTGCAGTTGTGGACCTATCAACCCGGGACTTATAAGAAAGCAGGCAACTGTGCCGTTCCCGACTGCTTTAGCTTGCTTTGTTCATTAGCAATATTCCCCTGGGTCCTGCACCTTCCTGCCTCAGCTCTGTGCTCCAGGAAGTTTGCAACTGCAGGAAGCCTAGTATCCGTGAAATGCGCTCCAACTCAGAGACGCTGGCCAGTCGCCTCTGGGTTTTTGGTCAGAAGCTAGGGTACAATGCTAACAGTTTGCATTGCTTCCGGGAATTCTTTGCATTAGGAAGATGATTAGGAGCACCTTTTCATTCTGAAAGGCTCACTCAAAAAACCCTTGATGCCTCAGCTTGGCTGTAACTGAAGAGCTTGGCTTTTTTGCATTTCTCAGGTAAAGTTTCCTGCCCTTTTGGGCTCTCTCTGTAGCTCTTCACCCACACTCTCCCCAAGCGTTTCCCTCAGGGTACTCTGACCCACTGTCTTTTACTAGCTTGAAGAGACAGAGCTTAGAAGAGGTTTTTAGGAACTTGTCCCTGCCTCCTGCATTGCAGGGAGGATTTTTAAAGCTTGAAAGAGAACTTAGAGGTTTTGCTGTCTTAAGAGGTTTGTTGTTTTCCCTTAGATCACAGGTGGTCCCCATACTAATATCTTCAGGTGATTCTAATTTTTGTCCTTCTGAGAGAGTTAAAGGCTTTAGTTTTTAAGTTTAAGAGAGCTTTTGAGAAAGATTAAGGCTTTTAAGAGAGATTCCCCCCTCCCCAAATTTTCCAAGAAAAGATTTATAGTTTAAGAGAAAGATTTTTCCCACCCAGGAGAAAGACCAACTTTTCCAAAACTTCCCAACTTTAAACTTTGACTTCTTACACCCCCATTTTTGCCTCAGGGAGAAAAGACTTTCTCCTGCCACTTGGATTTGGCAATTCAGCTGTCCCCAGGTCAAAAGCTTCCATAGGAAACTTTTTCTTCCCCATAAGCTCAAAGAAGAGCTTTTTTTACTACCCGTAAAGCCCAAAGAAAAGATTTTTTTCCCCAGTTTGTGTTTATAGCTCCCAAAATGAGAAAATTGAAGAGATTTTCTGTCTAGTTGCCTTACTTATTTTTTCCTACACAATCTTACACTTCTAAGTTTGTCCTAAACTATATTACTACCCTATACCTTATACTTATTTTTCACAGATAGAAATTAGAAAGGGATAGAAGATAGAAAATTTTGACAGAAGAGAATTTCGCTGCAGCATCGGACATCCTTCCAGTCTGCTATCCTTTTCTCTCGAGGATAAAACCCCTGCCTCCCAAAAAAAATATATAAAAAATATATATTTTTCATAACACCGGCATGCCTTTCCACTGGCAGGGCTGACAGCACTTTCACCAAAAACTCTGTAATAAAACTATTATTTTCCTTTATCTTTAGTCCATATTTCTTTGTCTTTAGTCCCTGTTCATTTGTCTTTAGTCCCCCTTTTTTTGTTCCCCCTTTTTTTCTTTAGTCCCTTTTTTTTTTTCTTTTTTCTTTGGTCCCTGTTCATGGCACCAGTCTGCGGGGCGTTTACCCACCACCCCCACAGTTCCCCAGAGTTTTCTTGAGTGCAATCAGCAGGAAATATTAGATAGAAGGATTTATAGCAGAGAATCTTGTGGAGATAGATAGAAAATAAAGGATAGCCTCGAGAGGGCCTGGAACCTATTCCAACGGGCCCTGACTGTCTCTAGCCCAGGGTTTTTATAGAGACACCAAGGGGTGGAGCAAAAGACCTCCTCCCCCAGCACAGCCAAGTGCAGACCATCTCAGACACCTGCACTCAGGCCCGTGGTCCTGATCATCCTCTAGTCGAACCTGCTGGGTAAAGCCACGAGGAACCCGAGAACAGGCTCCCACACTTCTCAAAACAAAACAAAAGAAAACAAAACAAGATAAAAAAAAAAAAAAAATTGATGAAAGAATATGGGTCTCCATGAGGATAAAATATGCTTCTCAGCCAAGGGTCCATAAGCCATATTGGGCCAACTTTTTAAAATCACCAAATGCCATGCTTAATGTCAATCAACCACTCTCCAATGCACTCTGCACAGAAATTGACAGTGTGGATATGGTGTTTAGTTGTAAGCCTTCCTGAGGGGGTACTTGAGGATTTAGAACCTAAAGACCAAAGGGGATGAGGAAGGGAAGCCTGTGGGTGAGGGTCAAGAAAGGGCACCATCTTCTGAGTTTGCAGGCAGAGTCTCAGTGCTGTTGGTGACCAGCAAGCATTGTCTCCTCACTTTCCTGTCCCTGGGTTTTGCAAGGATCTAAGGAGAGCTGCTCAATATTGATGCTAGACCTCGCAAGACTGCCTTCATGAGAGCCATGAACATAGCACTGCTTTTAAAACTCTCCCCAATCAAGGCCACATTTGTTTCTCAACTTAGTTTCACCGGGACATTAATTTTGCCCTTTCTTTCTTTTCTTTTGTATGTTCCTCTGTTGCCTCTCTCCTAGTCCTTCCCTTTTTCTGTCTTTCTTTGCCATTTCAAAGACAAAGGCAGCAGTGTGGCTTAGTCAGTATTCTATTTCTCCGGAGGGAAACCAAGGCCATGGCAATTCTTATACAGGTAACTGTAGCAGCAATCTTAGAAGGTCTTATTAATAAAATCAAACCCAGGTCTAGTTATTGGGGTGAATGCTGGAAGATCAGAGAGACAGAACAAGCCACAGCTACCTCACCTCACTGGATCCTCAGCTGATCCTGATTCCTCAGACTGGAGGCCTCTGAGTCCCCATCCACAATGAATCTCAGCTGAACTGCTGCTTGAAAGCCTAAAGCTTAACCAGCCAAATGCTTCTAGTTTCTGGTCCTCACGTCTTATATACCTTTGTGCTTTCTACCATCACTCTCTGGGATTAAAGGATCGCTTTCTGGGATTAAAGGCATGAGTCACCATGCTTGGCTGTATCCTTAAACACATGGATTTCTGCCTCTGGAATGCTAGGATTAAAGGCGTGTGCTACCACCGCCTATCCTTTATGTTTAATATTGTGGTTGTTCTGTTCTCTTAGTCCAGATAATTTTATTAGGGTACAGAATATTTTGTGGAACACAACACCACCACAGGTAACCATTTATTTGGGGCTGGCTTGCTATTTCATAGATTTAGTCCATTATCAGCATGTCCAGTCGGTATCCTAGGACCCACAGGCAGACATGGTGCAGGAGAAGGAGCTGGGATTTCAACATTCAGATCAGTTCTACATGTCTCCTTCCAGACAACAGGAAGAGTGAGACTCTGGTCTGGCTGGAGCTTTGAAACCCCATAGCCCATCCCCAGTGACACACTTCCTCCAACAAGGCCACACCCACGCCCACATAGTCACACCTCCTACTCCCTTTCAAGTAGTACTGTTATCCAAAGACCAAGCTTTCAAATCTATGAGCCTATGGGTCACAAGTGAAAGAATAAAATGTCTCTAAGAATGGGTATAATGAGTAAAACACAATCATAGTTTTATGATCTCCAGATACACAGAGGCACACCATGTTCTCAAAATCTGTTCTTAAAACTAACAAGTCAGAAATGACTGTTTCTTGCTTCTCATCAGGCATTGGGGCCATGAAGCCTTCAAGGAGAAGGGTATCCATGCTGTGAGCCTAGAGTCTCTAGGATGGGATCCCTAGCCCATATGATAACATACTCTTCTTCACTGTTTCCTACTTTGCAGTATACACTTGTCTAAGTGTTCTTACCTATTTGAATATATATTTCATCCAGAACTATAGCTATTTTATGTGACTCTCTCTTCTTCCTACTTTCTCCAGGACTCTGGGGCCTGGTCAACAACGCGGGCATCTTCATCACCTCAAGTCCCAATGAGTGGCTGAACAAGCAGGACTTTGCAAGGATACTGGATGTGAACCTGTTGGGCATGATCGAGGTGACCCTGAACATGCTGCCTTTAGTGAGGAAGGCAAGGGGCCGTGTGGTCAACGTCTCCAGCGTTATGGGTCGACTGTCTCTCTTAGGTGGTGGTGGTTATAGCATCTCCAAGTATGGTGTAGAGGCCTTCTCAGACTCTCTCAGGTATTGGAGAGGGATGTGGGTACCTGAGGGAAGCATTGGCAGGGGATTTATTTAATCATGACCTTTAGTATCCCATCATGAGGAAGATACTCTCTGTCTTAGGGGCTCTGTCATCTTCTCTTCATTGATCCATTCACAAGTGCATTTCCAAGTCTCTATAGAGGGCAAGACTGAGACCTGAGTTCATCTTGTCCTGTCATATTTGGGGGAGGAAACTGGGGGACATTACTGAGGTAAAATAGCATCTTTGAGTATATTGGGTCAAGAATCCAGCCCCATGAGTTCTATGATGATAAACATGTTTTTGAGTGGGGCTGAACATCTCATTCAAATTGAGAGATAGATATCAGGCTCCTGTAGAGTCCACAATCAACACATTCCACCAAACAGTAATGTTTTGACCTGAACTAAAGACTATGGCAACCGAGAGAGTGAGAGAAGAGACTGAGAAGAACTGTGCTCTTCCCTTGGAGTGGCCATGGCCAAGTCAGCTGTGTGGACCATGGTAGTCCTCAGAATGTCAGGGTCCTGTAGCAGGAATGGGCTGCAGCAGAGTAAAGGTTGAACATAGTGTTGGATTCCAAATCTGGAGGTCTCGAATGGGCGCCCCAAGAACCCAGACTCCAGTCCAGTTGATGCAAACGCAAGACGATTTATTAAAATTCTATATGGAAGGGCAAACCCTGCTCCTAAGAGCAAGAGCCACATCTTACTGCAGCCCCATGAGGGCTTTTAAAGGAAAAACCCACAAAATTACAATTCCCATACAATTTCGTTTCACAAGATCATGGTCTGGGTACAGAGGGGGTACAGTTATGTCAACAGGTACATTTTTCCTGAAACCTCAAGGGGGGGTATCAAGGTAGGAGTGGAGTTTACACAAAGGTTACAGTGGTCCTTCCTGGAACACCTGCAACTATCCCAGTCACAGTTGAGCGCATCTCTTAACAGAGATCTCTTTACATTGTTATATGGTTGCAGGGGAGATTGATCAATGGCTGAGTCAGCTTGCTTTTGGAACTAGATTTTTAGTTTCTTATTTCCTGGTGTTTGAGGTTTCTCTTTCCTGAGGCTTGGGGGAGTAAGCCTGAAGGGCTAGAGTCTTTCAATAGAAACCTGGAACCTGTAGGTGTAGGTGGACTCTCCTTGGGGAAAGGAAAGGCCAGATTTGGAAGGAGGATGGTCACCAAGTGGGTTTAGGTACACTTGTGGAGAGACTGAGGGCACAGGACAGTATTTATTTCATGCTGTTGGCAATATAAACCTTCAAAGCATTTGAATCAGAAGAGCCACTTGGGGCAGGCACATCCCTGGCTGCAGGGAACAGGGAGGCTGTGAATTTGATAGAGTGGCAGGCAGGGTCTTGCTTTCTAAAGACACCTGAAGGAACAAAGTGAGAGATGTCCTGAGTGTTTCCTGGGACAGTGGGGTGGACTGAGACTTAGGAGTGAGGTGGAGGTGACTCTGGCAAGATGGTGACCCTTTGCATCTGCAGTTCATGGAGAGAGGTCTTAATGGTGTCATAGAACAGAAGGCCTAGTTTTAGGTCAGTGAGCTACACACACCAAACTCTTAGTGTGACATTCCAAAGCACAGAGGCAATGCCCTCTCCAGGAGTTTAATTCCCATCTGCTGCACAACCCAGATCCACAACTGTGACCTCTCCTCACCACAGGCTCGTGTTGGCACGTCACTGTACTCTTATGGTGAGTCCTTTTACAGAAAACCATCTGAAGTTCTTGATGTCTGTCTGTCTTGCAGGAGGGAGCTCTCCTATTTTGGGGTGAAGGTGGCTATTATAGAGCCTGGTGTCTTCAAGACTGATATAACCAATTGTGACAGGTTATCATCAAATATGAAGATGGCGTGGGACCAGGCCAGCTCAGAGGTCAAAGAGATCTATGGCGAGAAGTTTCTGGCCTCAAGTAAGTGAGCTGTGAAGACCCAAAAAGTCTAATTCCGAATCGTAATTCTCCTGTTCATTTTGCCAGTACTTACCCATTGCCCTCACTCTTCAAAGAAATTAGACCCATTTTCTTGTGGTAGGTGTGTATATTCTCAGAAAAATCTTGACTTCAAGAACATGGTGTTCTGCTCCATCTGAGCCTCTCATCATGAAGCTGTGAGTGAAGTCAGGGATGGGAGGAGGAGGAATTAGACAGCCTTTCTATGAGCTGATTGACAAACCGGTGGTAAATGTGCATAATTCTTCCTTGAAGGTGGGTCGTGGTACCCCTGAGTACCTGGGACAGGACAGGTTAGGCTTGGGCATGGCTTCTGATGTGTGATCATGGGGTCTAGAGAAACTTTCCTCTAACTAGGTCTAGAGCAGAAGGGGTGGAGGTTAACACCAGCTGAATTACTTCTTATTCTGCACAGAACTGCCAAATCTAAAGTCATTGGGCCAAAAGTGCAATGAGGACCTCTCCTTGGTGACGGACTGCATGGAGCACGCGCTGACTTCCTGTCACCCTCGCACTCGATACTCAGCTGGTTGGGATGCCAAGCTCTTCTACCTCCCCGTGAGCTACCTGCCCACCTTTCTTGTGGATGCCATGGTCTACTGGATCTCCGTGAAGCCTGACAAAGCTCTGTGAAGCCTACATCTGTTTCTGTAGTTGGGGGTATGTGAGTGTAGTGTGAGGGAGCAGATCCTCAGAAGGAAGAAGATTCCTGGGATCAGTACAACCTTTTCATTGGAGGGGCATCCACAGGTGCCTGTTTTCTTTCCTTGTATGAACATAGTGGACATAGAGCCACAGGGAAAACTACAATATATAAACAGTGATTTTGATCTTGGATGAAAATAGAAAGTGAACTTCCATGTCTCAGGGTCATCCATTTTACTTATCTTCTCTTTAAACATTTGTGTTTCTATTTGTCTATGCAATTGTGTTTGGTATTCCATGGAGGGAATAGTTCCAGTATGGAACAGGTTATTGTGTCCCCTAGAATAGGAGTCACAGGCAGTTGTGAGCTACCTAACTGTGGACCTGGGAACACAATTTGTGATCTCCAGAGAGAAGAAAATGCTCTACCAGCTGTTCATATCTAATTTTTAGAAAATATATTATCAGTTAATTAGTTAGTTTGAGACAAGATCTCACTACGTCACACAGGTACATCATGTCCTTCTGAATCTCTCGCCTCGTTTCAGCACATCTGTCTTTGGTGTCAAACTCTGTAGAAAGGACAGACACACAGATGCATGTACAGAAAAGCTGGCATCCAGTGGCCGGCGTGTGCTCTGATGGAGCCTCAGCTACTTCCTCTGCGACCTGCCTCCTCAGCATGTCTGTTAGGAGCAGCAAAGGGGAAGGGGCTGGCGAGTCTGCAGGAGGACTGAAGGCAGCGTCTCAGGCTGGGACCTCCAGGAAGCTGCAGTGGCGAGTTTTTGCCACACTGTTCACGTATCCATAGACACCTGAACTTGTGCCAGAGAAAGAAGGCTTTGCCAATTCTAACCCTTATTCATGTAGGGAAAGGCTTTGCCAATTTGCATGTGTCTGAGACCTTGGTCCTTGTGATGGTGGTGGCCAGGTCAACAGAACACCCTCACTCAGGGCTTCTTCCTCCTCTGTATTGCTTCAGCATTTCTGATGCTAGGATTATGAAGGTGTGCCACCAAGCCATGCTGTTGCTTTATACATAATCAATACATACAAAATCTATTATTACACATGATAATAGAATAGCATGTAATAGTTCAAGCAATTCATCGTGAAACTCACAGTCAGTGTTGATTCCAGCATCGGATTACTGAAGGAATCAGGTGTCCAAGATGGAAAGCAGCTAAGAGTCTCCAAATGCTCCTGTGTGGTTCATTCAGGTCAGCCCATGTTCTCCTTTGAAAGAGAACAAGACAGCACATGGTGGGTCACTCCTACAATGTTAGCGGTCTGCAAAGCTGAACAGGAGAATCTTTGTGAGTGGAAGGCAGGTCTGAACCTGAAACCTCATGGATTCACATTCTCTCTACAGCCACATGGACACATACACACACACACACACACACACACACACACACACACACACAGTGAGAGAGAGACAGAGACAGAGACAGAGACAGACAGAGATCCAGAGAGACAGAGATTTCACAAATACCTTCACACAAAAATATCACAAATTTCTCTTGTAGTCTGTGAGGACGCTGATCAGGGGGGTTGCACCATCTGAGAAGTTCTTTCTGGAGCATCATGGAAGTATAAGTGTACAAGTTGTTGACCTCCCCTCCCCCATGCGGGGCTCCACTAGGGGAAGGGGCAGGCCCAGCACCTAGGACAGATCTTTGGCTCTAAGCTTGGGTAATGGTCAGGGCTTCATGATGTGACTGAGCAAAGTGTAATGGGAAGGAAGTGTCCTGTGAAGTGGTCCATGTCCATGTGCTCCACGCTTGGAGAAGCCTGCTGTTCTCCTCCTTCCAGAATTCTTTGGTGAGTCAAGACTGGCGTCTACTCAGGGGACCTGTGAGGGCCTCTTCAGATGCTGCCAGAGGCTGTCTCACTCAATCCCTTCGCTGACGATTACACTCTATATGCCCCAAACTCATGTCTTACTCATTCCTGCATGAGGAGTACATTGTAGAAACTCATGTCTCCACCCATGAATCTCAGCCATTAGAACATGATATTCCTTCATTTCTGGGTCCACAGATTTCGATCCAGTTAGACTGACTAAGGGCTGCATGTGGGCAGGACTGGAAAAGGCTTCCACAGTGGTCTGTTCCCCACCCTTTGCATCACTGATTCTAGACCCCATCCCTCCCCTCCCTGCATGCAGAAGAAAGAGTGGGGTTGGTGGGGATGCCTGGCCTTCACTGGAGAAGTGCTTCTCACCTGGCTGAGCTACACTCCTCTGGAGTCTTGATCCCAGTAGATGGTTCAGCTCAGATTCTGCCTCAGCACTGCAGCCCAGAGATCAGACAGCTGGAGTGTTGAGACCCTCACAAGTTCAGCCCTGGAATGGGACAAGGAGCCCCCTACCCAGGACACTGAAGAGGACCCACTGGGCACTGTCAGTTGGTCTGTGCAGGAATCTCAGGGGAAGGATGGATGGACTGGGGGAAGCTCCACAGGACAGGGAAGTGTCTCTGAGGATTTCTCTTCAGCCCTGTGACTCCAGGTGAGGGAGTCACACCCAGACTCCTATTCTCACTGACTTTATCTGGAAATCCAGGGACTGATCTGGATCCTGCTGTGTTCTAGAAGCCCTTGTCAACAACAGGAGTGTGTGTTGCTGTCAGGGTGAGTAAGAAGGGTCAGCAGGTGTGAGGAGTGGGTTTGAACATGAATGGATGGTGCTAGGGAATTCACAGTTGAAGGGACATGTGTTCACTGGGGAAAATGCACCTACAGGCTCCCTGGTTAAGGAAGTCCCAGTGTTCACTTTGTAGGATGCAGCCCACTCATTCTAGGGTTTTGAGGTCTGCTTGGCTACTCAGAACCTTGAGAATCCCATAGTCTTTTGCCCAAATGAGCATTCTTAGGAAAGTCCTCTCTGTTGTTGGGAAGCAGGACAAGGATTAGGATCAGGACCAGGAAAGCCATGGATAAGGGGAAGAGGAGTAGAAGGAACAGAATTAGCAAAAGGAACAGGATTTGAATCCAAAGTGAGATTCACTAAATGAAGAGGAACTGAAGGAGGAGGAGGAATATGATCGAGCTCTCCTAGGTTCTTCTCTGTGGCTGTGACACTGTTATGCTTGGACTCTGCTTAATACAGAGTCTGCAAGTATGTTTAATTTTGGAAACAAGAAATGAAATACGATTTGCATGTTTTTAACAAATTCTTTGTCTTTTGTTTCTGTTTTTGGAGTTGTTTTTTGTTTGTTTGGTTGCTTGGATCTTGGGACCCCAAAAGACCACCATGGAGACTGAATCCCATTTGTAAAAGCAAACAAGCCTTTATTTTCAAGCTCAGAGCTTGGACTTTCTGTCAGACACAGTGGTGAACCATAGAGCCCAGAGCCTAGGCCAGGTGGGGTTTTATCATAGCAGATGTTGGTGTGTCGACGTTCCCAGGATTCAGGACACTGATTGGCTGACATTTTTGCAGGGGTGCTGAACATGTTTGGAATGTCAGGTATCTCCCCTTAGACGCAGGCCCTCCCTGGGTGGAGTCAG